>NW_024750561.1:0-152500 GCF_018991925.1 Homarus americanus
CTTCCCTACCAGCGAAAAGACCCCCCCACCGCCCACCTCTCTCTCTCTTACGCCACAACACTGCACCACCGGATAGCAGATAGGAGCCAGTGACGTTCTATTTTGTAACCTGTATTATAACTATGCGAGAACTTTTTGCATTTAGCGATAGAAGTGTAATGCTTGTTTATCATCCTTAGTCAGTCGACTATTGCGAGGTTCCTTAGGCCCATTCCGGGAGTTTTACTCTAATTTAAACAAACACACAGTTGCCACATTTCCTAAAACGCGCCGCGCACTTGTAACAAGTGAAACTGTAGCCGATTGTACCTTGAATTGGTAATGGTGTTTAGCTGCACTTAATGACCAGTAATGTCTCGAAATACTTATGGATCTATACTGTATATCAATAAGCGTTTGGATCACCTGGAGATAAACCACCCTAACGCTAACCTAACTCAACCTAATCTACCCTAACGCAAACCCATTTTAACCTAACCTACGCTAACCCAAACCAACCTAACCTACACCCTAATGCTAACCTAACCTAACCCTAAATGTCTAACCTAACATAACCTACTCCCCCCCCCCCTCCCAAGGTAACGTTGGAATGGTTAATATTCAAGTCAAATAAGCTGAGGGGAGCGAATTCTTAGGTAATCCAAGCGTTCACAAGAGGACAAAAATTTATTTCCAGACCTCACCCCATCCCACCCTACCCTCCCCCGCCCCATCTGTTGAGTAGTGGCTGCATTAAACACAACCTCATGTCCAGTACCCCGACAGTCCATCACTTACTGTAAGGTTCAGTGATCCTAAAAAATGAGACAACCTTCCATCACCTGAATGAACGCGACCCATGTGGTGACACCGATACCTCTCCTACCTCCCCCCCCCCTTTCATCCTCCTCTCCCTGACTGCCCCTCCACTTCATTTCCACCCCCTACTCACCTTCCCTTTCATCTCCTCCGGGAAGACCTCCCTCTTCACCCCCCTCAGGAATAAAGGAACAGAGGCCAGGCTTAAATGGTGTTCACAATTACTCCACCCAGCCATCGTATACGAGAACCAGAACTAAATTACAGTCACTTACGTCACTAACAACAAAGAAATTAAAAGATGATTTCTATTAAATTTGAGGAAAAACTACTCGTGGTATGAAAAAAGATATATAAATCCTGCAAACTAACACGTCATCAAACAAGTAATTTTAACCCCCCTTCCCCCGACCCCTACCATGGCTCTATACTCGGGGAGGACAACAGCTCTGCTTCCCTGAAAACGGCAATTATTTTCCATGACTCCGTTTATAAGCGACCCAATTATTATAATGAAATAACTAAAATTCGTTTGTTATATTTATACGTGAAGGCAAGATATTTTTAACCCAGGCATATTGTGTTGTGAAGGTTTGTCAAGAGAGGAACTGAAATACCTGGAAAGCTTAAAGCGATGTTGCGTAGGTAACAGGAATAATCACTTATGAAAAAAACCTCACACTGGACGACACTGTTTCAATTAACTGGCTATAAATTCCTCAGAATAATACCAGTTTGTTACACAATAAACATAAACGAATACACATGAAACCCTGATAGTACATTACGCACGCATTTGATACTACTGAAACAGGATACCCGAAGCAAACAACTGACGGGGTTACTTACTTTACAGAGATTCCTTGACAAAAACAAACAAGAATCACCACTTAGTAGCCTTGGGCCAGACTCTAGTATAATACACAATATTCATGATAAGTTCATCTACTTACTGGACTCTGGATTACTTCAGTGCAGGAAATTGCTAGCCCCGAAAACAAGCCAACTTGTTAGCCGACAGAACACTGCTACACTCGTTAACAGATGGAACACACTTGCAAACCAATGAACGATTTGCAGTAGTGTCGAGTATGGCGTGGCTACAGGACATCATCCACTATAAGTGTTTAATATCACAAAGGAAACATTTAACTGTTCACAAGGTCAGAGCAGAAGCAAAAACTCAGCACAAAGCAGAACTTGACTGGAATCTAAGACGGGTTGGGACGTGGGGTGGTCGCTTTGAAACTGAGGTTAACAAATGAATAAGTAGGAGTGTCTAGTGTTATGTTCCTTGCCAGACTCTCAAGCCTTCTTTATTTTAGGGCATTTTTTTTCATACCAAATAGATAGACATAAGGACTTTGGTATGAAGGTGAAGGATAAACTTAATTTAATAGTTTTTAGATCTAAGTAACAAGTCTTGGCTCTGGTGTTTCGGTTCCTGTATGATTGTTGAGTTAAACGAGTTGTTCGACCTGACGTAAATTATGAAAACATATTAATATACTTAAGAAGGATTGATATGATCCAGGATGGTCTAAACAAAGTATACGTCCCACGTGATCATTTTTCTAAGGCACATAACCACAAGTAAAAAATATCTTCATAAATTTTAGTTATATAAAATTTTCGCAATTGGACGGGAACTGCATATCCGCCTGCACCTCAAAACTGAACGATTAATAAAAGACTAAAACAAATACTGTACTGTATAACGAAGACATAAACAAGCTAAGGAGATAACAGGAAGGGCATATATGAGACGACAGATAGATAGATAGAGATAAATGGAAAGACAGATACATTAATATACAGATACCTCGTCCTAGATAAATGTATGTTACATAATACAAGTTTACAATGATTCGGCAGGTATACATAGTGTAGGTATACAATGCAGCTATACATCCACTGTACTTTAGATAGACAATGGGAAAACGTAAAGTCGATTCAGGATGTGGGAAATAAATGAAATAATGGAAGGTGATGTGTATGACGAGACAGAATTGAAATAAACGTCAAGGAAGAGACAACATAATGTACCAGCATGAGATATGGAGAGGAAAGTAGAGAATTTAATGAGAGACTTTAATGAGGAATCAAGGAAGAAATTTAAGCTGCGAAATAGAACAATTGAAATTCCCAAAACTACGAAGTGAGGACAGGAGAAAGGAGTAACATCACCAGGGTAGAAAATACCGAGGAAAAATTAAACAATAGATACGTTAAGGAAAGAACAGGAAAGGAGATTAGGGGAAGGGAATGGGCAGAGATGTAAGAGAGAGGGTGGTCTAGGGGCTTCTTTGTCGTGGCTACTGTTTTAGAGAAGCTGCCTGGAGGAGTGATCTTATGAACAGTGTCTGAATAATTGGAGGTGCTCAAGACAACTCCAAAAGGGTTTTCCACAATGTACCAAACAAAAGCGTGTGAGGAGACTGGACCACTACACAGAGGTATAGAAAATTTACTGATAATTAATGCAAAGAAACTGATTCTCTCGTATAGCCCTAGGTAATGTTTTGGTCACTGTTCTTTGGAGCTGTGTGCTTGCATGCCAGTTCAAAATGCCCGGTACCATGACACACGGCTGGATACTTCCTCTAACAAGCACTGTATAATGTAGAGTCCAACCATTCAAGTGTAGTTTTTGATACCTCATTCTTTCCTTCCTTCGTCAAGCTGTTTAATTCTCTCCCCTCCCGTGATTATTGTTTTTATTCCTGTCTTCCATCAAGCAACAGGTATGAAAAATGTGGACTGAATTCTTTCTCTTTCAACATGGCTGAGCTTTAGGCATTGTTCATCTACAGAATAACAATTAAAGTTAAAAGATATACTAATACCCACCTGATACCTGACCCTCTAATGAAACACACACACTACTGTTTGCCATGTCTTCCCCCTTCTATCCAGTGCCTCCCTCTTGATCTTTGCCCATTTATTCTTCTCTCCAATTATCTTTTTACCAATCTTCCATTTCTCTCAATGTCACATTAACTTCATACATCTTTCACTTCCACATTTCAGAACCTGTGGATCCCATTCATCTATTTGTATCTCATTATTGTTTTACTCTCTAAACATTTCCAGTCACACCTCACCTACCACCTTATTGTTGCTAGCTTAGTCAGTCTGTCTGTCTCACCACATCCTTACTTCTTTCCTCCTGTTCAAGTTCTGTTCAAGATTAAATCCCACTTACTCCAGGAATGAGACCAAATTTGATCTTTTTGTGGTATCAGTCACAGGAACATTCCTGTAACCCCCCCCCCTACACCACTGATGGATAAATTTGAACACCTTAATTCAATACTTTGAAAGGCAAATGGGTGTTTGATCTTTTAGTGTATTGTACTGTAAAAGCTTTCATCAACAAGTTACAGATATGTACTGGTATTCTGAATACTGTACGAGCCAGCACTGACAATTTCTCATTTCCCTTATAATCAAGAGTTCACAACCGAGAATTGGACTTAATTGACAGTAGAGAGTTACAGAATTTACTGCAGTAGCTGTAGAAACTTGCATGAGAAATTCCCTGAGCTGCCGAGCCATTCCCTTTAAGTCTGATGAGGATCTTTCACCCTCATAATGGCAGATTTTCAAGATGACAATAAAGCAAGAATTAAATTTGACATCTAACAATGAGCTCACAGTTTGGGATCAGATTATCCAAGAGACAAAATGATTCTGAATTTAACTCAGTGCTTGTACAATTTGGATCTACAGTACTCACTGTAGTTGTAACTTTTAAACTTCAATTTCAAAAACTGTTAGATACGTTTATTAACTACATACACTCCCAGGTACAGAAACTTGTTCAAATAACCGTGTGTATTATCTATACTGTACTGGCTTGCCTTGTCTCGGGAATAAAAATTTGTACTTACAGTATATAATTCTCATTGATATGATCCCATTACAAAATGTCACTTACTTGTCTTATATATAATTGCAGAAAATATTGCCTGTTTGCACTAGTTGCAAACATCAGATAAAGACATTATAGATATCAGATGTTACAGTATATGATAAGAATTCAGTGTAAACAGTAGTATATATCTATAATGTTCAGTTCCCCAATGCCCTATGTTTTTAGCACTGAAAAATTTGTTTTTCTAAACTAAATTTAAGAGATAATGCTGGTAATGCATATAGGAGTAAGATAACCTGCAGACACCCGAGTTTGACACACAACGTGCGACAGCTTTGATCTTTTCTACCTTAAAGACGTGGAGTTCCACTGGACAAGTGGCAGCATTAAAAAAAGTTTGGGAACCTCTGCTATAAACCATAATTACCCACAAGAAAAAACATTAAAATAGGACACCAAAGTACCAAATGCAAAACAATAAAAGCCACAATTCTTTGTCTACAGTATTTTAATTAGCATCCTTGAAACCATCTTACAAAAAAAATGAGTCAAAACATATTTCTGGATGGGCACCGTCATAGTTTTAGTTATATGAAAGAGAACAATGTACCAAAAATGAGAGAGTAAATTGTTGATGACCTCAGGGTGTGAAATGTTGCCCAGTGCACAGTAGTTGAGAACCAACCATTGAGAAATATTGAGGGCTTTGTCCTTTCCTCCCTCAGTCATCACCTGCAGAAAAAAAAAACAACTATAGAGATACTGTACCGGTAATTCTTGAAAAGTTCTCAAGTATTATACAGTATACACACAATATATTTAAACACTAACAACAATGCCTTAATGACTGGTAATGACCATGATATGTACCTCCCTTTCCTTTGCTTTAAATAATACAAATCAGGAACCAATGAAATGTTCTTATCTGATATCTCATCTAATACAGCAAAACACTCCTATCATGCTTCTTCTGATTGCAATATAAAACGGAGAATATATGGTAATTACTGAACCTGTATCTTCAGATAGACATTCATACATCAAAAGTAATGTTAAGATAAAAAAGTTTAGAAGAATTTGAAGTGGGATGATTTTTGTATACTGTACAAGGGAACCGATATGTAAATTGATCTTTAACCCCTAGGCTTTGGGCCACATCATATAATGTGCACCTGCAGATCTTTTGCAGGCCTATCTGAATAAAAAGAGCAGGCCTAGTTACATTAGGTTGCCAAGTAGGTAGGGTATTTATCTTTCACTCACAAATTTGAGCTTCCCAGCACCTTCTCAGTTTTTGTGTTGTAGGACTTGACTCACTTCACCAATCCCTGAAGCACATATCTAGTATCGTGATCAATTACAGTAAAGCCTTGAATAACGACGGTAATGTGTCCTCCAATATTGCAGTGTAAGGTGAATCATCATTTTGTGAATCATTAATTACCATTAAAAGAAAGCAATAATAATGAGATGTGTTCCCCAGTGTGGCCTTTTACCCTCTCCCCCCCAAAAAAAAAATTACAATGAAAAATGCAAACTATATTCTTTAAATAATGTTTATGAATGCACCTTATACAATAAAAGTCAATAATAATATGGTCACACAAGAAAAGTTGGGACGCTATTGTTGTTGTCAGTGTTTACACCCACAATGTCAGTTACCCATCTGAAACTGAAGAAGATAAGACCCTGGTTGTAGCTGTAGTAAAATTAATGTGACAAAATGAATATGTATGTTTTAACTAAGTAATGTTATTTAATGTTAATACTGTAAATGGAACAATAGTAGTTAACCATTAATGTTAAAGAAAAAACAAAATAGATTGGGAAAGCCAACACATGTAAGTGCGTACACGTGAAAACATTGTCACTTCTCTACATAAGAATATGAAAACAACACTTATTACTGTTCATATATATATTTTAAATAATACTTACTAATGTAAAAAAAAATATACTCACAAATAGTGGTAAAGTCTAAACCATAAGGACAGCCAATGAATGTTGTTAGAGTTTTTACTCAGATGAAGAAGTCATCAGGTTCAACTCTGGCTGAAGCTTTCCATAAAGATATAGCTGTTGCTGAAACTTACTGAACCTGAAGTTGTTGCTGAAGCTGCTCATGATGCTGAATTTGATGGTTTAGGCCTTCAAATAATAAAGCTGTCGAAAGAACCTTTCACAGCTGCTTTCTTTTCTCATTAAACATCTTCATGTAGAGGTCAGGTCCGTTTTTCACATCCCCGTTAATTTTAATGCTTTCTTCTGTTAATGGACCCACTTCAGAAAATATGTTCATTGCTTGCTCCATATAATATCCACACACCTCTCACCTTTTTCATATCGTTTTAACACATCTAGTTTCTCGGCTAAGCTTATACACTTTCTTTTAGCTTTTGAGCCAGTACTACTATCACTTGCTCTCTTGATCATGTTGAATGGGGACTCAAAAAATTACGTAAAAAACCTGACTGTTTTTTCTCTTTTTCCTGTTCAGATGCGTGAAAGCAAAGGGCCCGCCAGCTGCGACTGTTTATGCTGGCGTCACCTCTCACAAACCCGGCAGCCTCCGTGCGCAAGGGGCGTTTTTTTAATAATACATATTGGGATTTAGTTATTATTTATATGAAAATGTAATTTTATTTAATTTTTTATATTTTCATCGTATATACGAAGAAAATAATGGCGTAAATTGAATTGGGTCCTATATAAACCAGGGTCTTAAATATAAATCGTCGTTAGTAGAACCGTCGTTTTTAGAGGTCTTCCTGTACTGGAGCAGTAATAATTATTGTTAATAATGCAAATAATAATAACAACATAAAAAAAACAATTGTCCTGTACCTCGTACTATTGTGTCACCCACACGCCACTTCACGAGCCTTCTGGACTCTTCCTAGGCCCTGTGTTGCCAACCTGTAGTAAGGACATGTATTTATTTCCTGTATATATCATGCATAGCCAGTTTGTAAGACTGGAACTACTTTTTATTTGTTTTTAAATGTTGCAAAATATACACGAGTGGTGGGAGGGGGGATGCTGACCATAGCCCAGGGGATAAGAGGATAAGAGTACTGTACTAACAGTTTCAATATAAAGAACACATAATCTTCATGAATTTATCTTTGTCACATAACCAAAGAAATATTGAGATGAGTTAGAAATAATTAAGTGATATCAAATTCCTTATAATGACCAGAAAAAAATTAAGATGTTCAGTTTATGTATACCCACATACAGGGTAATCAGAGTATATTAGACTACATATGCCAAAAAATTTCAACACTAGGAGAGGAATACAGAATCTTATATCATATAGGATAGCCCAATTCTTCAGTGTAAGAACTAGAGCCATGAGAACATGTACAGTACTGTGATTCAGTAAGAAATTGAAAGTATATATTGAAACCATAGAAATATTCATATAAAAATTTCAAAATTAAGACAAATGAGTGTGCAGCTATGAAGAAAAGTCTTGTTGCCTCTCCTGTTGCTCCAAGATTCAGACTCATGAATTCTAAGCATTTATGGACAGAATAATGCATCAGTGACTACTGCTTCAGGTTCAGGAATCTGAATCTTAGGCTATGTGGAGCAGTAAGACAGGTGACAGGATTTTTGTTCACAATTGTACAATATTGCATTTCCACTTTCATAACACGTTAATTCATTTGAACTTAGGGTCACCACAAAATAGATTTTCTAGGGGAAGACAAGCTACTAAAACTGAAACCGGGATAAGCATTAACATCACAAGTGTCTGGTGTATTGTGCTAATCAGCTTTGCTTACATTCACACCCGTAAGAATACATGCACAGGAGATAGAGAGCTACTAAGTGATAAACCCTCCCACATCGGTAATTAACTCTCTGACAGTGTAAGAACCCAAGTGATGTGCTGACTTCCTGTCCTTGAAAGATGTGATCCACTTAAACTGCCAAAATTTCCTTATACACTGAAACATTTCATATGGCATTTAAAACCTAATGCCCTACCTCACATTTGTACGTGTATTTGTAAGTGACAATTGTGTCATATTTTGGAAGACAGTACTGTACAATATGCACAACTCAAGTTTTTAATTGTAATCTCACACAAAATGCTTGGGATAATATTATCGGAGGCTAACATCTAGGAGAATGTATAAAGGGGAATGTGGTTGATTGCGGTGGTGATTGATGATGACGATGATGTGGTCCATGGTAATGGTGATAAAAAAAAACCTGTGTGCATATGCTTACCCTCTCCATCAGGTTGCTTCTCATTGTCCTCCTCGTCTGACTCAAAGGTGTTATCTGGGATGTCGTACAAACGAATCATAGCCTGTGGAAATTAAAAATTACTTATCATCTTTATGCTTGAATTGTCTTTAAAAATACAACAGAAAAAAAAATTGCTTTACAGACATTAAAATTTCTGATGTTTTACAATTAAACCAAGCATCCCCGTAATAGTTCAATTATAAATATTAAATTTAACCTTAATCTGATTCAAAATATTCCAAGACTGATCTTGTATAATGTAACTCCATTGTTATCTATAGTCATACATTTCATTAATGTATTTACATTTAAAGCTTTACCTTGTTCGGGTCCTTCATGATGAGGTATTTCCCATCAGGCAACTTCATGCAGATGTCAATAATACAACGCAGGATGCCCCATGCATTGTCCATACTCAAGTTGATCTGGTTGGCAAACTCCATAGGCCTAAACTGTTGGGTGCCTAAAACCATGTGTTTTGTCGAGTCCCGAACATTAACACGAGATACATATCTGTAAAAACAAATATTCTGTTAAAATTAACTTTAGCTAAATTGTTGGTTTGAGAAAAAAGAAAGTCAGATGGCTCCTGACATCTAACTTTATAACCAGCTTGGATCAGGCAACTTGCTCATAGCATCAACTATAGTCTGTTCACTTGAAGCTTGCATCTGAGGCCTAGGGTCAGTTTGTAGCAAGGCAGCCGATTGATTGGCTGGGAGACAGAAATATTCCACTCATAAAATTCCTGAGTTTGCACACCATATGCAGTATACCAAGTAAAATCCTTGCCTCTATGATGACTTAATCAGCTTTATATTAATTCACTGTGACAATAAACAGCCATCATTTCAAAAACAAAAATAAGAAAATGGACATATCAATAAAACTTACCCAAACTTAATCTGATCTGAACCTGCCAAAATGGCTTGGACCGTCCACTTAGCAAGTTTACAAGCATTATTCTTGAGTTCATTAGCCAGTACAGCACCACGCTGTGTGTCAAGCTTTTGACGCCAATCAACACCACCAGAGTGCTTAGAGTCCCACTCATTCAGAGCCTGTAATAAATTTGACATCATGTAAAGTTGCAGCAACTACATTCACAATCCTATAAAAATTTAATAAAAATTTCAAATTAGTTAATTTGATAGTCGGCCAATGAGAAGGAACCTTTCAGAGATTAATTCCATTAAGTTTCGGTCTAATGTAGTAAAAAATATCGACAAATTGGAGGGATCCCAACACGGCTAAAATTTTTATTGAAAACAAGGGATTTTGGTAAAAATATTCTGATTCTGGAACACTAAGCAGCATAAAAAAAGATGAACAAGGAGTGTAAGATCCAACAGCCAAAGGGAAGATATATTTACCTTGGCATATAAAATTGTGCTTTGGGAACTGAAAATGACTTGTTTTTTTTTTAGAACTATGCACTGCTTATGTCCATTGTACAAGTGTTAGGATAATCATTCATCAGCTTTAAAAGATTAATTTCATGGTAATAAAATTAAATACAGTATAATAATAACAATGATAATACATCTAGGTCATATAAAAAGTTCTGGGTTACAGGAATACAACCAATTTTTTCCCATAAACTAACTTCAAAAGAGAATGATTTGCTAAAGAACAGTACCCAACAAAACCTAACACACACGCACAGTAAACCCTCGAAGATCCGGACCCGGGAAATCTGGATTGAGGGGTTCTGGACAAAGAAGCCTCCTTGAAGTTTCCCTAAGAACATTCCCAAACCAGAGCAAAGAACATTTTAGGCCCGTGGGCGCTGCTTGACCCGTCAGTTACTTGGACACAGGTGCCCGAGGAGGTGGGAAACAAACAGAATTGACAATTGTTGTTTGTGGGAATATTATTTAATTCACTCTAGTAATGATACAATGTTTCTTATCATGTTATCATAGGTAAATGCCTGGTTTATATACGGTAATTTGTTTATCACTACATTAGTACTGTATTTTGGGTGTTTCTTATATCATTTATTATTCGGCGGAAAATTCGGACAATCGGCTTTTCCAGAGAGTTGGTTCCCCCTTTTAGTTTGGACCTTCGAGGGCCTACTGTACTACTACCAAGGAAACTCCTGAAAAATGCTATATGAAAGTACTGTATTGTACATACCTTGATGTTAATGAACTGGATTTCATTGTTGGGAGCAGCTTGTACGGAGTCATGCTCAGTACGGGCCACCAGGTTTATGTCATTGCCTAAACACCACTTGCGATACCGGTAGCCAACGGGGGCCACCTCATCCTCTTCATCTTCATCCAGGAATGGGTTATCATGTTCAAACTTGTATCGATTTCCATCCTAAAAAAACTTTGTACTTTAAGTAATTCTGTTCTTTGCAAACTGGTTCAAATTTGACTAAGACCACAAAAGTACATGCAATAGCAATCACTATTTTGTCAAATAACCTAGCAGCCTTACTAATAACCAGCCATACTATGAAAAAGTATTATTTTTTTTTCAGAAACGACTAAAACTATCAATAACTAACATCAGATAAAAGACAATATGTATCATAATAAAAAACTGTATTGCATATACAGGATAGTCCTTGCATACAGTGCATCATCTGGACTGAACAGAGAACACGGAGTGATTTTATTACACATGAATGTTAAACAGGCAAGACAAGATGGATGTTTGACTGATAGACAATTAACACCATCAACATTATACTCCATTACAGTCCTGTTATGGTTAGAGTTATAGGAACTTACATTACGCAGAACTTGTTGAGAGAAATTGTGGTTGATAAAAGTGGCCTCCAAGGAAAGGTTTCTTGGGGAATTCAGTGAATTTCCTTCTTCTTGGGGCGGTTCACTTGAAGTTTCACTCACAGTTAACAAATCTGCAGGTGAAAAAATAAAATAAATATACTTACTGTTTGTTTAATCAATCAAACATTAATTTACAATAGTTAAATAAATAAGCAAAGAAATAACATTTATAATACACATACAAGGGATATCCATAAAATGTAAATTGGTGAAAGGAACAAGAATTACTATATTCCTCTGAATATTAAACTACCCAGTACAGAACTATATCTACTACATGTCAACTACTAATAGATATCATTATTAATTGCCATTATAAATCACTTGAAATATTAACTCACCAAATTCAGAGTCATCTCTCTTATCAAAGAAGAGCTTGCCAGCAATCTTCTGCACCACCACATCCCAGGAGTTACTGGAGCGAGTGCAGCACATAATGGTCGACAGGATGGCGTCAGTAGCATACACGTTACTACTATCTTCAGCCTTGGTCAACTGCAAGACAATATAATAATTATAACTGTACATTCTATTACTGTAACATCTACTTTATTCTGTTCTACTAACTATATATTTTCATAACCAACCAGTAATTCAAAAAAAAAAAAAAATGACTGATCCTGATATAACATCTTACATACAAGAATTGTTTGAGTCTCTTCAGATCTATCATGTTTATATGTTTGAACACCAAGAGTTTCCAGGATCCTGATATACACGACAAAGACTAAATTTCAGGCAGCATTCTAACACCCGCATTAAATTCATTGCTGTTCCCTCCTGATATGATATGTACAGTCGCTCAAAATATCATCTTTACAAAACTGTGTTAGATAATATGACACAACAGACAAAGATTTTGATCCGTACCGAGACAACAGGAGTCATGGTGTTCAGTTTGAAGTTCATCGATCCCTCTCCAGTACAGTAATGACTGTTTTTTGAGCGACTGTACACTATCTAAAACTCTTTCATATTAATCACCAATATCCATGAGGGTAAGAGGCTATTCACTCCTGAAATGTTTGAACTAATAAAGATTACACGATACATACCGTACGGATAACTGGATCGTCGGTGGTGGTGACCTTGTGGAAGATGCGGTTGATGCGAGCCAACTTCTTCTCGTTCTTGACAGTAACTCGATCAAAAGCCTTGTCGTAATACTCAAGAGAACCACACAGATACCTGAAGAAAAACAAAAACAGACATTCAGTTAGCAAGGATGAATGAAGGAATAATTTCATGGGTTATGTAAATAATGTTAATTCATATCTAGATGCACCAAAACCAAGCACATTTAAGTATAGCTAAAGAAAGAAAAAAAACAAGGAATATGGAAAAAAAACCAAAATGACTTACAAATCTTTGGGATCTTCAACGTTGGGCAGTGAGAGCTTCGACAATCGAGGGAAGTCCATCTCTTCAATGACTTTCCATTCAGGACGGACAGTAACCGAGGCATCGCGGTTTTTGATTGGAGGATGTCCGCCACGATTCCAACGGTTACGCTGATACTGCTGCTTCTGCCAGTTTTTGTTGTTCTGGAATCCAAAACTACATCTCCTCATCAATCATGAATAACAAAAAGTATGTACTGTACACATTCTCCCATCAATCATTAACATTCACTCTATTTTACAGCTATACGAGAGTTCTGCTATGATGCAATACAGTTCTTCACAAACTAATCAAATTCATATATGCATACTTGTATACAGTATACATAGAGCTACAACAGGGCTTCAATCTATCAATTCTATATTCTCATGTACATCTCTTCCATGATTTTTTATGGGTAAAATTTATTTCATAATAGTTTAAGTCAAATGTTTTATGCACCAGCCATTCATTACTCTGGCGAGACACTACAGTTGAGTGCACACGAGATTTAAATTTTTCAGGATATCATTATATTTCTCCAAAACTTGATGAACTTGGTTTGGAAAGTGCTGTACCATATATAGCAAAGTCTTGTACTTTATTATTTTGTGAACATGGTAATTTTATAAACTTCCAATATTATATCATACGAGTAGGTATTTTCACCACAACTCCATGTCACAGGTGTGTTAATAAGCTAGATTTTCTCTCCTAAAGTTTTATCACCTAAAACAGCTGACTGAACACATGAGTGTATGCACACCAGGATTTGTGCTCCACTTACTACAATACTGTACAGTGCTGTATTCCAAAATGCTTTCATCACATTAACCAATACTTTATGGTTTATTACAAATTCACTACTGTAGCTTTATTACATATTTCACAAACATAAGTTCTGTTGATTAACTTACTCTCTCTTATTGCCCTTGCCAAGGACTTGCATTTGCTGGCCCTTCTGGTTGCGCTGATTTTTCAGGTTACGTTGGTTGCGCATGTAACGGCCACGCTGGTACAGCGGCTTTGGCACGTTTGTCTTGTACACGTGCTGGAAGGTGGACTCATCCTCTTCATGGTAGTATGCATACTGTTGCATGCTTCCAAATGTTGACTGATACTTGACTGTAATAATAAGATGAAAACAATTCATGATATAAAGAACCCTTTATCAACTTTCACTTCACCAAATCCAGTACCTGACCAGCCATCTTGCATCACATGAAAAAGGGATTTTAAAATTGTTTAATTCTTAATCCATTCTTTCAAAAATGAGGGAATGATCTTGAAATCTTGGGTTATGGTCAGAGACTAATGAATGGTCCAGTCACACAATGTAAATTACTAGTTGCTATATTTTAAATCACAACCTTTTCAACATATTTAATTCCAAAAGTCTGTCCATACCAGATACAACAAATCAAGATAAAAACGAAATTATTATATGTTCAAGCTCTCTAATATGAATAAGAAAAAAAATATATCAGTCTCCTCTTAATTTATCTTTTATTTTCCTAACCTAACCAATTTCCATTCTTTATAGTTAATGAATCTACTGTATATACTTACTGGCATATCGACGATCCTGGTATGTAGCACCTGTCCAATCAGAAACCTGTGAAAACAATGATAATTAATAGAGAATAGAGGAACAGTATTAATGTATTTATATTAAACAAAAAGTGAATTCAAGTTGCTGGTCACCAACAGCCTCTTAGTAAATGGTGATCTAAAATAGGTGATACTAGAAGCTACTGACCTTTCCTAGTCTGTCACCCTTAGAGAAAGGTTGGTAGGGCATATCCTTAAACTGTTCCGGTATATCACAAGGTCCCCAGCCATTTGGGTTGTCTTGGATCACTGGGGCTAAGAATCTGGCCGACATTATGGTGGATTTTCTGCCCAAGACTCAGGAAAGAGCAACACCACGTTGGCCGGGTGTCAAATGATATCCTAAACTATTCTAAATGCAACACCAAAAGACTAAATATAAAAGATATAATTATGTTTAAGTAGATATATAATTATTATTAATATTGATTCTTTATATATATATTAATTTCATTGAGATAAAATTAATTATTTGTTTTATCAGTTTTTCATTTGATACTGCGGCAAGAGAGGTGAAGGGAGCGCAGTGTATAATGTTTTTTCCTGTTATTATGAAAAAAATGTAAAATAATTGAATATATTCTTCATAGATTAGTATCTAACATTAATAAACATTACAAATTTTTCTAATAACTTGTGAGAGGTAAAAGGTACTGATTAAATTAACAATGAATATACATGATGGTGCATTGCCTGTACACCGAGAGCCTTGTAGCAGTTAATAATATTTACTCTTGATTAATACTTTATTTTACAATATTATAATAGATATGGCAATGTAAATTAAGAAATAGGTAATTGTATTCAATGTAAATACGTGCAGGAGTATCACTTGTTATAATTCTCAGGTGATGGAGACAAAATCATACTGTATATTGCCTTTTCATTGCATGTATCAATAAATCAACAAATTATAATGAAGGATGCAACAATATACTGTAATGAAGAAAAGTACGACGAATAAGCTGATTAGTGGTAAAACTATAAATTTAATTAAATTTCATAAAAGAAATATCATCGTCAATATCATAGCAAGCAATTTTATTAAGATAAGATTGTTCTCTCATAATGCAGTTCATCTTGAAATGTGGTATCCCGTGTGTCGACTGATAATAATTATCGATCTATCACGCTTATGACTTGACAGGGACACACACGCACACACACACACACACCGCCACTTTCATCTCTTGACAGGGACACACACACACACACACACACCGCCACTTACATCTCTGGCAAGTACTGAGCACATAAGCCCTAGCTGTTATTAAAGCCTAACACTACCACATGAGTCTCACCTATCTCTGGCATCCATCTTCATTAGATCCGTCAATGACCGCATATTATGAATGATGTATTCATATCATACCCACGGTTTATCGTTTATAAAACTGGTTATTTAACACTGGCATCAGGTGTTCTGTGATGAGGACCCACCGCCCAGAAGCACAGGAATAACTTCAAAGTATTGTACAAGCATGATGGACCCAAATAGTCAGCCAAGCCCTATCCATTGGTCAAAAACTCACCAAAGATAATAATGTACATTGTAACCTAGTGTTTCCTAGCGTTATCGACTCATAAGATAAGGTGTACCATGCGTCAGTTGAAATGTGTCAGTGTTGGTATGACCCCCGGGCAGAGCGGAGTGCGTGTCTGTGTGTGTGTGTGTACTGTACATGGCTCAGGTCAGGGTGTACCGGATTGAACTGAGGTGCGGCGGGTGTGTGATACGGAAAACCAGGACACCAGCCCTCATATAGTAGAGACTAACACCAAGTTTCCACAATAACAGAAGCTGCGGCAGTGTCGAAGGGGAACCATAATATCAGGAACACGTAAGTTAAGACGTCAGCTGTGATGTGAATTAATTTTAAGTGAAATATAATGTTTGTTTCAGGTTATCTTGTTGTCTGGCTAACTTACACACCATTCACATACAACATATACAATACACTGGACTATCAAGTGTGTATAATAACGTGTAGAAGAGAGGATGCTTACCATAATTTTCCTCCTGTGTAAATGCTCAAGTAAGATGATTTATTTAGGGTCCAAAACCTAACAGATTCCAACTATGGTTATGGAGGTGTAGGAAAAATGAACCTCTAAATATAACATCAGAACCTAACCTAACCTAACCTTAACTGCACACGATAACTCAGTTCACGTTTGAGAAGAACATTAGTATTTTAAGGCTTTAACTCTTTAACTAGATACATAACAAAGACAATCATATTTTTATCTTTTACAATTCAAAGGTTAGGTTAGGTTAGGTTAAAATGATGACAACACACACACACACACACACACACAGGGGTGGAGGCAGGCCTGGGTGAGGTAATCCCCCCCTTATGATGACAAAGAGTAGTAACCCCTACAAAGCCACACAGGAAACGTCAATGTCGACCAGAAATGAATTAAAACTTTATAAACTTGATAATATACTGGATGTGTAAATATATTCTAAGAAAAATATTATTGTTATTCGCGTAATATATATGTATGTATGTATGTATGTATGTATGTATGTATGTATGTATGTATGTAGGTATGTAGATCTTTTTACTTGTTTTCATGCGTGTGTGTGCTTGCATGTATAGGTTTATTACTGTTTTCTGTGTATGTTTAGTGTGTGTGTGTGTGTGTGTGTGTGTGTGTGTGTGTGTGTGTGTGCTAATGCGGAAATGAAGGCGTGTCTGGGGTGGGTCAGGTCACGAAAGGTCATTACGAGTAAGGTATACTGTGAGTTATGTTAACTACACTGTATCCTTCCACTGTAGTATACTTCACACACACACACACACACACACACACACACACACACACACACACACACACACACACACACACTTTCAGTACGCCCAATGTAAAACAAATTCACTACTTGCAATTTTCTTCCATTGAATTTTCGGTCGATAAATAACAAGAGAGAGAGAGAGAGAGAGCTGGTTAGGTTAGGTTAGGTTAGGTTAATGAATGAGCTGGAGAAGCAAGTGGCGACCTCGTGCCATGCAACACAACTCAACAGTGCAATGTGATACAATATAATACAACTATTGAATGATGTGTAATACAGTAGAAGAAATGTATAACTTAGTGTAGATCTAAACAAATACAAACTAACTCAGTCTAGTACATTACAAGTAAACAATTGTGCAGTTTGTCACAATACAACATAATGTAGTGAAATTCAATGCAATATAGCCCAGTGTATCACAATAAAATATAGCCCAATTCACTGGTGGTCAATAAGAGTATAACACGATGCAATAGGTAGGTGTGTGTGTGTGTGTGTGTGTGATATTGTACATTGATTCTGAGTATTGACTGTACATTATAACCATTATCATGTCACGTTATACAATGTCTACATATTTCTGTGTCTTAATTGTTATTGTTCTTTCTGGGTCTAGGGTGGTCATGTGACTTACGATCAATCTAATCTAACCAACGTGTGTGATAAATGGCCAAATCATGTGTGTTATGTCAATACCCTCTGACCTGACCTGACCTGACCTGGTTTAGGCTACGGTATATATACTCTGTTTTTAAATATATGAAATAAGTTAATATTATGTAAACTTACGTGAGGTTAGGTTATGTGTGTTAAGTTCTCTCGCTAAATTTTTTTTATGGTCGTATCTTTCAAGTAAATACTATAGGTTCCTGGCCCTCTCAAGGCAGTGTGACGTGTGACTGTGGTATGTTGGTTCGAGGTTCATCATGTGTTGTGTGGTGAAAACTTCTCATGACCAGCTGCACATGATTCATCACCTCACATATAACTGTGTCACCTTCACTCGATAAAAGTATAGCGTAAGCAGGTTCTTATCACTCACTGTTTCCTGTGACTTTAAATAATATGTTTTAAGGTCATATCCTGTATGAAGTCTTTATAGAGTTACAGTTACGGTGATACTGTCCTCTGGCGGCTAACTAATTAATCTCTGTTATCTGTATCTGTGATAAGACGACCTGGAACAGAAACATACAAACGAATACTCGACTGTTATAGAAAATGATAAAAATCCCATCTAATAATTTCATGCACCCAAGGGTCATGCAAAGGTCATGCGGGTTAGGCGTGTGGTGACGTGGTAAACAGGATCTACAATGCGTGATATTTGACAAGTGGTTTCAATTGCTACATGACGGCACTCGACTCTTATGGCTGTTTTCTCAAGGAACTCAGCGGGTTTCAGATTCTTTGGATGTTTAAAAAATCTTGAAAAAAGTAAAACATTCCAGATATTTTCCAGGAAGTCTTATGGTTCCTGGAGATGATATTACTAAACCACATAGACGTTGGTAATCCGCATTGAGAATGATTAAGAACGGGTGTTGATGTTAATGGTCAACTTGCAAATTGTAAATGAATACAGTGGAGTAAGAGCTTCTGGAACACCCTGTACAGTCGGGTAAAAACGTCTGAAACACCCTGTACATTACACCATTAGGTAAGTCACAAGTAATCGTAATTTCTTCTCACACAGTAATTAACAAAGAACATTTATTTTCACACGATATATAAAAAGTGAATTGGAACACCATGCATCTGTCTGTCTGTCTGTCTGTCTGTCTGTTTGTCTGATTACTGTCTGTCTGTCTGTCTGTCTGTCTGTTTTGTTTCCTCTCTTTGTTTTGGTTGGAATAGAAATACATTGTCCTAGTGTGTGTGTGTGTGTGTGTGTGTGTGTGTGTGTGTGTGTGTGTGTGTGTGTGCGTGTGTGTGCGTGTGATCATGCTATGTTACCAGCCTGTGATTGACCTCAACTTCTTCCTTGACTACTACACATTATGTGACTCGTGTCTGCTAATGCACTCGCTTTTGTCTGGCTGTCTCCCTGCCTGTCTGTATGTCTGTGTCTGGTCTGTGTCTGTCTGTTTGTCTCTCTTTATGTGTGTGTGTGTGTGTGTGTGTGTGTGTATTTAAATTAGAAACTGGTTTAGAATGATCAAATGGCCTTAGAGACCCGACCATTAGAACAGATTAAGACAGATTAAGTATTGAATGGCCTTAAAAAATACCCCTGGATTAACTTATTTCTCTTCATTTAGTGTTGAGGTGATTGCTTTATCAGCCTCAGGATTACCATGACTATTCAGCTACCTCACTCATCTTTATATACTGTGTGGGAGGAAGGAATGATACCCCAAGTGTAGCGACGCACATTAACTAACACCGTTCTTAAACTATAGCGATCATAAGAAAGGTTAGAGTGTGTGTATGTGTGTCTAGATATGTTTACTGACAGAACCCGATAATAACTTCTATACACTACCTCACCAACACACACAAACACACGTGAAATTCGTACCTTAGCTGTAGTCGTGTGTTTGACTTTCTTTCCAAGTTTTCACGACTATTTCAAGGAGATATTGAGCCGTCTGACGCACGCATATGTGTATGTCGTATAATCCGCCTGGTTTATCCACTCATCGACCTGAGCTTACTGTGTGCAGGCGTGTAGTAGCTAAGACAACTATCTGTGCAGGTGGGGGGTCGATATGCTCCGAAATTTTACGTGTGACTAGTGACAGCCCTCATATACCAATATTTATCGTCTATGGTCTCATAATGTTTCCCACAAAGTATGCACAGATAGTTGTTTTAGCTACTGTACGTATAGGCGTGTGGACGACTCAAGTTCAGTAGCTACATCATGGGAGCGTTAGCGTCTGGAGTCACACTACCTCAGTCACGCGAGTCTCAGTGTTCCTCTTCTGGTTGTGAGCTCCTCCACCACACCTGTCCTTCACCGCACCTGTCCTCCACCACACCTGTCCTTCACCACACCTGTCCACCAGGATCTCTTGCAATACCTGTAATTTTACCTAAAAATCATCTACAGACAAAGAGTTAAGCTTAATAAATCATAGGTAACTCATTGACGCTTCAAGTTATTCACATTAATAATTTCTAAGATGTTCACATTGATTTACAAATATGTTTTACGGTATTAAGTAAACATTAGAATACTTACCTGCTATTTTTTAGTGATTTATATTACCTGGTGAACTAAGCTGGGGTGGAGAGTCTTCAGGTAATCTCATTAATTAATCTCAAGAAAATGAAGCTGTGTGTGTGTGTGTGTGTGTGTGTGTGTGTGTGTGTGTGTGTGTGTGTGGAAGGAAGAAAGAAGTGTTAAAGAGGAGAGAACAAGAAAATGGAGGGAAGAGGTGGAATGAAGGGTTGACTCAGGGAAGAGGAGAGAAGGAGGGGAAGAGGAGGGGTGACTCAAGGGAGGGGGGGAGGAGGAGGGGTGACTCAAGGGGGGGGAGGAGGAAGAGGAGGAGATGAAGGAAGACAAACTGAGGGGGAGACAGAATGAAGTGAGGGGAAGGGAAGTGAGGGGATGGGAAGTGAGAGGAGGGGTTAAGGTGAATGCCTACGACACATTCCATCACCCCTCCCTCTCCCCCGCCCACCCTCTAATAACACAGTGTGGGCGTCTCCAACAGCCTCACACTCTTCACCCTCGTCCACCACACTGTGAGGCCGTGGTGAGGCTTGACGAGTGTGTCCGCGTTCAGGGTGATAGGCGAGGGAGGGGGGAGGGGGTGAAGGGTACAGGAGGAGGGAGCAGAAAGGGGAAAGGAGCGAGAGTATAATCTTATCGGTTACGGAAGGAGGTGGGTGTGTGTTATCAGCTTGGAGAGAGAGAGAGAGAGAGAGAGAGAGAGAGAGAGAGAGAGATATCAGTATCTCGCGGGTGTTCGTCAGTTGTTCTTTATTACCTGTTATATATTAGCCGTC
Source organism: Homarus americanus (assembly GCF_018991925.1). Lineage (NCBI taxonomy): Eukaryota > Metazoa > Arthropoda > Malacostraca > Decapoda > Nephropidae > Homarus > Homarus americanus. Next base: position 21,500 of record NW_024750561.1, read on the forward strand.
TAAATATACTGAATTACTTGAACATTAGACACCCTAACTTATATCACCTTAAATGCTAACCTAACCTAACCTAACCCAACCTAACCTAAACTAACCTAACCTAACGCTAACCTAACCTAACCTAACCTAACCTAACCCCCAGGTAGCGTTAGGGTGGTTAATTATCAGATGAAATAAGATGGAGGGGACTAATGTTCAGGTGATTCCATAAACGCCCCAACAACAACAAGAGGATCAGGAGGAGGATCAGGAGGAGGAGGATCAGGAGGAGGATCAGGAGGAGGATCAGGAGGAGGATCAGGAGGAGGAGGATCAGGAGGAGGATCAGGAGGAAGAGGCCCCGATGGACTCTTATGTTGTATATATCAATAATGTGTTTTTCTACGAGGCGCCAATAACATCCTCGTGTACATAAGCTGGAAGTAAACAATGACAGGTTATGTAATTAAGGTGTTGGTGTGTTTCGTCTTGGCACCTGTCACGCCTTCGCTTCACATGTCATAAATCTTCTTTATATTTCTTAATTCATTATTGTTGATGAGTAGTTTATGTACTAACTTAAAATACGTGATTGGAGATCTAAGTTATGACACATCAGTGCATAGTAACACTCTTTGGTTTTAAATCTTCATCATACCTCGACAACACGTAAGCTCAGGTGAATTAAGCTCTTATATCTATCATCCTAGCTAAGTGTTTAGGACTCACAAGGTATATTATTATTCTCACAAGACTCTACCTTAACTGAGATACGTTCAGTTAAGTCAAAATTCTCAGTATTGATTTTTTTTCTCCTAATTGTTGCTAAGTGATTATATCTCACTAAGGGAGTTGTGTAATCTTGATGCTCTTTTGTTTTTCATGTTTTTTTGTGTTTAAGATTAAGAGGAGGAGTGAAATATCTTAATGAAATAAGAAGAAATATTACAATAATTAAATATTGTTGAAAGTTGTTTATGTAGGAAGTATAATTGAAATGAATCTTTTTTTGACAGCATTCACACTAAAATAATCTATATTTAATCATATAAAAAAATTAATATCCTATACAGGGTGAGTGAAAAGTCTCCATACATAGGAAAAACGATCATAAGTACAATAAATATAATAACCCAAAACGTAATCTAACCCAAAGACATAAGACTTTATATAAGACAATAAGAGCATAATTAATAATATAATCCTTCCTATAACTTACGATCCCTTAGTGACGAGTACTATGAGGGACCAGTGATGTAACTCAACCTTGAAATATGATAACTCTAACTCTTTATTTTATTAGTTATTATTTTTATATCTTAAGGCGAGAGGAGGAGAGTGATGGTCTAGACTATGATAAGGTAACGTAGCAGCATTGTGACAGGTTGATAATAACCCCTTATGAACGTGTTGTGTAACCGTGAGAGTGTACTGTTAACCCCTCTCGCACATAACTTCCCAAGTCTCGTATTTTTTCGATATATGTTTGAAATTAAGTATTTTTTTTAAGAATTTTTAGCTATTATTAGCATTTTTAATTACTGGAGGTTTTCGTCAATTTCAGGTAATTTCTTCCGACATGACAGGTGTTTAGCAGGTGTTTAGCAGGTGTTTAGCAATAGAGATTATAGGTGTTTTCAAAGTCTCGTCTCGATCTATGTTAAACACCAAGAGAAGATTTTGTTTGTCATACGAACCATTGGTGGTGTGGTGTGGTGTGGGGTGGTGTGGTGTGGTGTGGGGTGGTGTGGTGTGGTGTGGTGTGGTGTTGTGGTGTGGGTGGTGGTGTGGGGGTGGTGGTGTGGTGTGGTGGTGGTGTGGTGTGGTGGGGGTGGTGGGGTGTGGTGGTGTGTTGGTGTGGTGTGGGGTGGTGTGGTGTGGTGTGGGGTGGTGTGGTGTGGTGTGGTGTGGTGTTGTGGTGTGGTGACCCAGCAGGTGCCCAGAGTGGCTTATGGTCGATGGGGCTGCGTCATACAAGGAACTGTCACGCACATAGTGAATATATATTGTACGGTCACAACATCACATCCTTGGCCCCAGTTCACTGTCTGTCTGTAAAGTCATCATACATGCTTTTAATTGTATGATTTTGTATGATTTTCGAAATACACGAAACTAACCTAACCTAACCATTATGAACAATATTGAAGTACGCGACACCTCTGTACATAACACCGACCCTGTACTGTATTACTGTATACCCTGGAGGAGGTGTACTGTATACCCTGGAGGAGCTGTAGTGTATACCCTGGAGGAGGTGTACTGTATACCCTGGAGGAGGTGTACTGTATACCCTGGAGGAGGTGTACTGTATACCCTGGAGGAGGTGTACTGTATACCCTGGAGGAGGTGTAGTGTATACCCTGGAGGAGGTGTACTGTATACCCTGGAGGAGGTGTAGTGTATACCCTGGAGGAGGTGTACTGTATACCCTGGAGGAGGTGTAGTGATACCCTGGAGGAGGTGTACTGTATACCCTGACCCTGGAGGAGGTGTACTGTATACCCTGGAGGAGGTGTAGTGTATACCCTGGAGGAGGTGTACTGTATACCCTGGAGGAGGTGTAGTGTATACCCTGGAGGAGGTGTAGTGTATACCCTGGAGGAGGTGTACTGTATACCCTGGAGGAGGTGTACTGTATACCCTGGAGGAGGTGTACTCGAGGTGTGGGTGTCGGTTATTGTTGCAGATAAACCAGTGATAAAACAAGAGGGAGGCTTCAGTGTACACAATGAAGCCTCTGTCTCTCTCTCTTATTTCACCTGATAATTAAACATCGAGGCACTAACCTAACCTAATCAAGAGAAGTCATTAAGTCTTCCCTCTCTTGCAGTGTTGCCTCGTCTGGGAGTGTCGTGAAGGGGAGTACTACTTATGTTTCTCCCCCTTCTCCCTGGCCATTAATTATATATCCAGGATGCTGTAAGGAAACGCTCGAGTATAAATGATGGAATGCATCTGAAGTCATTTAATTGTTCGTTATCCAGATCTTACCTGAGTTATTGCTAATTACGCTACACAGGTATTCTTAAGCATTTATTTACCTGTTTAAGAAAAAACACAAGATTTTCATTGTTTACTTTGACAAAATTAACAAAAGCTATCGTAATCCAGCTAAAAATAAGTAATTTTTTTTTGTCTTAACTTGATGTTTGTGTTAGACGCTATTTACATACATACAGAAAACACTATTAATTTTCACGTTCATACTGGGACAAAAAGACCATACTACCATATTAAAAATTCAAAGTATATTATATCCATCCTGGGAAGATTATAAACAGTTTCTTCTACATACTAGGAAAAAAAATACGTCCCGGTTCTCTGTACTCTGCAGTTCTGGGGAAGAGTACAGCTGAGTCCTGTCGTCTGGAGGTACAGCTTATCTATAACCGGCTCAGAATGCTAAATGTTATTCAGATTATACATTGCTTATCAAGATTACCGTAAGAGTAGACGGTGTTATGTTTTAGAGTTATTTTACGACTGAGTAGTATATATGACAAGTAATATTGCTTGTTGTCGAACTAAGAGCAGATCTCATGGGAAGACATGCAGATTAACCTTATGTATTATTCCACTTCAATTAATTACCCTAACCTAACCTAACCTAACCTAACCTAACCTAACCTAGCCTAGCCTAGCCTAACCTAACCTAACCTAACCTAACCTAACCCAATCTTCAGTATATCGACAGGTAAGTAATTAACAAACATCAACATATATTACTTTTAGAGATATATACTGTTTACCTGTGGATAATTATCATCTAATATCGTCTATTAATCTATTCCAGGTGACGGTAGAGAGGATGGTGGAGACGCCTGATGAGAGGGTGGAGAGGGTGGTGGCTGGTGTGGAGAGTGCGGTAGAGGCGTTGGGAAGCAAGGGAGGTGAGACGGGAGACGTGGAAGATGAAGGAAAAGCTCCATCTGCCACCAAGGACTACATCACCTATAAACAGCGCTGGGCCATTCTCATCACCGTTACCTTACTCAACATATCAAACGCTTCGGTAAATAATCATTAAACCCTTTGAGGACATACTGTTAGTTTAAACCATAAATAACTCTTTAAAAACGACGGTATAAACAATACAGGTTTAAACTATAGTCCTCAAAGGGTTTAAAAGGACAGGTGGTGGTTTATATAGGACAGATGGTTATATAATGATCACCTGTTGGTACTCTATCCAGCTGATAATATCCACTGACCTCTCCCTACCAGCTGTGGATAAACACTGCGCCGGTGACCTTCAAGGCGGCAGCTTACTTCCAGCAGCCAGTGGAAGAGATTAATTGGTTCAGTCTGGTGTTCCTCTTCGTCTCTATCCCCTTCTGTTTTATCTCCACCTTCAGCGTCAATCACCTGGGGCTCAGACCTGCGGTGAGTAAGTATTGAGAGGAAGATAGATAGACAGGTACACAATGGAAGGTTTTATAGTGGAGGTAGATAAAGTTTGGCTTAGTATTAAGGAAATAATGATAATGATGATAATAACAATAATAATAATGATGATAATGATAATAATAATAATAATAATAATAATAATAATATGCCAGTTATAACATGATAGGATGCAACATGACTAAGGTAAACAAATATTTAATTAACTGTTACCTTCACCAGATCCACATAGGGTCGGCCCTTAACTGCCTGGGGGCTGTGTTAAGGGCCGTGTCCACCAGTGGCCTCATCACGTCCCTCAACACCCAGTTTGCTGTCAGCCTAACTGGTCAGGTAGGTACTGGGGTCTACTGGGAGGGTACTGGGTGGGTCTAAGGGTACTGGGTGGGTCTAAGGGTACTGGGAGGGTCTAAGGGTACTGGGAGGGTCTATGGGTGCTGGGAGGGTCTAAGGGTACTGGGTGGGTCTAAGGGTACTGGGAGGGTCTAAGGGTACTGGGAGGGTCTAAGGGTACTGGGTGGAACTATATAAAGGTGTTTTAGCGACTTAAATCAAGGGATTTTTAAAGGTCATTCAGAACTCTATGCAAGTGCTTTGGGGGTTTACATCGCAGGCTCTGGGGGCTCACACAGGGGTTCTAAGGGCTCATACTAAGGGCTTTTAAGGGCTCTAATCTCCCCCTGAATGATGACTCAGTGTTCCCCCCTCACAGACGATCGCCGGGATGGCTCAGCCCTTCCTCCTCTTCATACCAACCAAGGTGTCCCAGTTGTGGTTCCCGGAGCACGCCCGAGCCATCTCCACTACCGTCCTGTCCATGTGTGAGTACTCCTCTCTCTCTCTCCCCCTGTGTATGTGTGTGTACCTCTCTCTCTCTCTCTCTCTCTCCCGTGTATGTGTGTGTACCTCTCTCTCCCTGTGTATGTGTACCTCTCTGTATGTGTGTACCTCTCTCTCTCTCTCTCTCTCTCTCTCTCTCTCCCTGTGTATGTGTGTGCCTCTCTCTCTCTCTCTCTCTCTCTCCTACTGTGTGTGTGTGTGTACCCTCTCTCTCTCTCTACTGTCGACGTCAGGTAATTAAAAACAACACAGGTATTATCTTCGTCCTTCTAAACCAGTGACCAGATCCCCCCTTGTTCATATTACTAAGTTGTTATGGTTCTTAGTTTTCACCTTTGTCACCTGAATAAACACCTTATCAACAGGTAAGAAACAATTAAACATTAAAACTCATTAACCTGGTGACTATAGAGACTGTTAGGAATGTTTGTTTACGATGATATGTGTAATAGGTGGAATTGTATCACATGAAGATTAGACACCCCAACGTATTTCACTTTGTTAACCATCCTGATGCTACTCTAACCTAACCTAACCTAACATAATCTAACCTTCCTCTCTCCCTCAAACCCTCCTCCCAAGTCCTCACCTGCAATTACCGTTCCTCCTTTCCTTTCCCTCTGTCATCGACCTCTCCTCCCTCCCACACCTGACCTTCACTCTCCCACACCCGACCTCTCACTCTCTCCCACACCCGACCTCTCCCTCTCTCCCACACCCGACCTCTCACTCTCTCCCTCACCTACAGCCAACCCTCTGGGGATCCTGGTGGCACAGGTCTCCTCGCCACTGCTGGTGAAGAACAAGGATCAACTACCCACACTTAACTACGTCTTCTGCGGCGTTGCCATCGTCTCTCAGGTGGTTACCCTCGCTTGTATCACCAGGTGAGTCTCTAGGAGGGGGGTTAGGTGTGTGCTGTAATAAAGCTGTTGTGAAGAGGTGAAGTGAATGTATTTTAACAATTTGGAGGATACCTAACCTAACCTAACCTAACCTAACCTAACCTAACTTTGGGGAAGTGAAGGTAATAGAGTGACGGCCACGCTGCCTCCTTGTGTACCAAAGGTCTATGGAACACACACACACTTTAACCTAACTTTAACCATTCCGATGTCATAACGTTAACCACTTCGTATACTCGTATTAATTACACTATCTGATGGAGGAGGAGGAGATGAACTTGGGATGCAATAAGACTGGCAACTCTTCCTCTTATAGGTCTAAACCACCGACGCCCCCAAGCCAGAGTGCCGAGCGAGGGGAGAAAGAGAGGGCACCCTACCTCACGCAGCTGAAACAGACATTCACCAACGTGCCTTACCTCCTACTGCTGTTGTCCCTCGGCTGTGGTGTGGGTCTCTTCTCCTCCCTGGCCACCGTCACCCAACAACTCCTCTGTCCTCTGGGATATTCTGACGTTAGTACCGAACTCTCTTGTCTCACCATTAACTCACGAACATCAGATTACAGAACAGACTCAATTCTCTCAGTGGAACAAGATCTCACGAGTTGGGTTAATTTTTGTCATGCTTCGTGACTGACAGGAACATGTTCTTGAGTGTCTGGCCGTCAGGAAAGAACTGCCCCCAATACTTCTACCCTTCCCTCTAATGGCTCTATGTAAACAATCCCCTCACCTCCCACCACCTCCCATTGTTTACTTAATCATCATAGTCATGTAGAGGCCAATGTTTATACCTGAGAGAACTTTGTATATGAGGGAAAATAGAAAATACAATACTCATAGTTTTTAATTTATGTAAGAATCAAATATATGTTAACCATTTGTCTAGATGAAATAATTGTTCGTTTAATGTTGCTTTTGTATTGATTTTTATTTAATTACACTAAGTCAATTTTCATCAGGTACTATTAATAAACTTTATACTATAATGATATAAATTTCTTTCACCTTAATTACTTCATTTACCTTTTTAACACCCCTCCTCTCCTCACCTGACATAACCTCACCTGGCCCACACCTCACTCTTCCCTTCACCTAACACCCTCCCTTACCCCCTCCCTCCTCACCTGTCATAACCTCACCTCACCTTCCCTCACCCCTCACCTGGCCCACACCTCACTCTTCCCTTGACCCTCAACAGACATTCAGTGGATTAATAAACGGAGCAATGATCTTCTGTGGATTTGTGGGGTCGGCCGTGACAGGCATAATGGCTGACCGGACGAAAGCCTTCACTCCCATCACCAAGGTCACCTATGGCCTGGCTACCGTCCTTGCTATTATCTTGATGGAGGTGAGAGCAAAGTTAATTTTTTCTTTTTTAACTCTAGGATAGGTTAGGTTAGGTTACGCGCGCACACACACACACACACACACACACACAACGTATTCTAATCACAACATAACTAAATATTAAACAAGATACTTATTTCTGATATAATAATTAGCGGGAATATTGTTATAATGCATTACTACGTATCAAGAGTTAAGAACTTTTAAGCGTGTGTCTTAGACGAGATCACACACACACACTTCGTATTAACGCTATAAACGATCAAACACTACATATTGACGCTATAAACGATCAAACACTACTTATCAACACTAAAAACAAAAGAATAGCGCATCGATCTTTCTAAAAACAAAAGAATATCGCATCGATCTTTCTAAAAACAAAAGAATATCGCATCGATCTTTCTAAAAACTGCGGATGTATACTATAAAGGAAGCACGCAGAGAAGGATACTGTACACGGTAGCTGTAGTGCATCAGGTTACTGTGCTAACATTATCTCTATAAAGGACACATTATTTCGGAGTGTTTATGGTGGTAATAAATCATGGTGTTTACAAGCTCAGAGATACACGGGTCGACTCTCACAACAAATGCTTTGGTTCGACTTGTTTATGCTTTTTAATCGAATAATAAACTTACTTTTTTCAACTGTACTGTAAATTATGGACTTTCAAGGTAAAATAAACTTAATGATTGTATTGATATACCTGTAGTCATGAATAAAAAGTATGTACTGGAAACTATTTTAACTTCAAGTACTGTACGTAGTTGCATGTGAAATTTAAATATGTAATCACAGTCTTTTGCACCACTAAGTAACTAACTCACATAATACCCTCAAAATTTTATAACCAATTCAGTGTTTTTGTTTTCTAGTGTTTTTGTGTACTAGTGTTTTTGTTTACTATTCTTGTTTACTAGTGTTTTTGTTTTACTAGTGTTTTTGTTTACTAATGTTCTTGTTTACTAGTGTTTTTGTTTTACTTGTGTTTTTGTTTTACTTGTGTTTTTGTTTACTAGTGTTTTTGTTTACTAGTGTCGTTTTTTATGATGTATTTCTAGTCAGTTTTGTGAAATATATACAGTTGTGATATGTATAGTATAGCTTCCGTTTCTAAAAAGTCTCGTTAAGTCTCGTCAAGTGTAGTCAAGTTTCGTTAAGTCTCGTCAAGTCTCGTAAAATCTCGTCAAGTTTCGTAAAATCTCGTCAAGTCTCGTAAAATCTCGTCAAGTTTTGTAAAATCTCGTCAAATCTCGTAAAATCTCGTAAACAACTCTTTCCTCCGTCAGATGTTCATGGTACCACATCAGCACGCCCTTGTGGCTCTCTTCATGGGTCTCTTTGGATTCTTCGGGGTGGGGGCGTACCCGATAGGCCTAGAGCTGGCGGTGGAGACGACGTACCCGGTGGAGGAGAGCATTAGCACCGCCTTCATCTTCATGTCTGGTGAGGTCACGTCTGTCTGTCTGTCTCTCTGTCTGTCTGTCTGTCTGTCTCCCTGCTAAACAGCTGTTGCCACACACACACTGGACCAGCACCTAACCCTCCTTCCCCCTACAGGTCAGGCTCAAGGAATGATCATCATAGCAATGGTAACTTTCCTGGCCAGAGAGGAGAAACCTGAGTACTCTGACCTTGAAGTATGTACGAAGGGAATCAGCTCCGATAGTATGGAATCCGAGCCTCAGGACTACACAGGTGAGCTATGTGTGTGTGTGTGTGTGTGTGTGTTCAATATGAGAGACTATTTTAATAATTGACACAATATAATGGAAATAAATAAATGATGGAAATGTTCGCTATCCAGTCATCTCCCCATCTACTGTTTGCCATTGTATACCTGTACTGTCTACGTATATTGTTTGTATACCTGTACGGTGTAGGTACAGTACATGTTAAACTACTATGTTGATTATACTGAACTATGTATGGATGTATTAATCTCTCTCTCTTTCCTGCACAGTATCATTAATGGCAATCATGGGTCTACTAACCTTCGCGGTGACTCTTACTATAGTCTTCTTCCACACTCCTTACAAGAGACTGGAGGCAGAACGAGCCTCCACTAGCCTGACCACCTCCACCTCCTCCGTCCACTCCCTCACCGCTACCTCAGGATACGCTTCTGAGAACATCTGCGGCACGGACTCCTCTACTTCGTCCCGGAACTCTGAGAAGAGGAAGACAGTGGGAGTGGTTGAAGAGTGGGAAGCGGAAGACTATGATCCTGAAATTGAACAAAGTCACCTGTAGCTCACCTGTGACTCACCTGTAACTCACCTGTGGCTCACCTGTAACTCACCCGTGGCTCACCTGTGGGTCACTTGTGGGTACCTGTGACTCACCTGTAGCTTACCTGTAGCTCACCTATGGATCACCTATAGCTCATCTGTGGCTCACCTGTGACTCACCTATAGCTCATCTGTGGCTCACCTGTGACTCACCTATAGCTCATCTGTGGCTCGCCTGTAATTTACCTGTAGCTCACCTGTGATTAATAGCTCCTTAAGTGACTAATCTTTGCTGTCACTATATACTGCTACGTGCCGGTGCAAAAAAAAAAATAGTCAAATAGACTCATTATCTTCTGTTACCTGTGATGGAATAGTGGAAACTGTCTACTCTTGTGATGGAACAGTGAACTAAACAGTGGAAGAGGTTTAGGTCGTGTATTGAGGAAGACCGTGTGTTCTTCTGAGCTGACTTGAACATGAGAGAGAGAGAGAGACCCCGATATATAATTAAGTTTTTTAATAAAATTATAAAATAAATTAAGAGAATTTCGCTGTAACAGGATAATGTAGTGTAGTGTAATGCCAAACTCTTCATCTATCATGCCAAATATCATGTCTTCGTGTGTGTGTGTGTGTGTGTGTGTGTGTGGAAGGGACAGTAAAGTAAGAAACACCTCTAATTCTGGCATTTAATATTCTTAGTTTGACAAGATTAATTTTTCAGCCTCTTTCCCAGTCTCTTCTTCTATGAAAACTGAAACGAGAGCGACTTTGGGCTATTGTTCCGGAATGCAAATAAATATATCATTGTTCCGATTGGTGCCAAAGATATACACCACCTGATCCCTATTACCACACCTGACCAAGACATACTTCAGATGATGGTCACAAAGTTGCTTCATAACCCCCCCCCAAAAAAACTGTGTTACTAGAATTTCCGGGACGAAGTTCAGTGAAAGTTTTAGCACAGTTAGTTGTAAATGATTCGGTTCATATCTCATTATTCAATTCATGTCACAAATGTATCAAGATCGTTATATTTATTTACATCTTATTGTCTTATTATTTTTGTTACATAGATTCTCCCCTGAAGTGTTATGTGTGTAAACAGAAAGACAAAAATACAAACGTTTAAACCAAATTAAGATTTTTATACTTAATTTTACATATTCCTTTCGTTAGGTTTCATCTTACTAACCGACCAGTTCTCTGTTTAATTTACGTACTACATTATGTATTTTCGACAGAGACGGACCAATGAAGAGACGTATAGTATTATTACTGTACTTTAACATAATTTATAATATCTTTTCAAAAAAATCACATCATCTGGATAATAAAAATCTAGATAAACAACACATCAAAACTGAAACATCAAATACACTTCTATGCAACACGTAAATAGGAGAACGTGACCGAGGATATTTGAGGATGTCGGGGAGACGGGGGTTGACCTGTGGTGACAAGGGAAGCACTTAGAAGAGATAATGATTTATTTATGTGCTATGTACAGTATCTCACGTATCTCACACACAACACAACACACCAAGGTCGCGAGGATGTGTTTTAGTGTTTTATATATATATAACTTAATGTGCTACGACTTGTTTTTACTTTGGTTTCAATATCATTTGTGTTATTTATTTTATTCTCGTTTTCTTTAAGTTCTTTGATAGGGTAGAGAGTTGGGATTTGGTTAGGTTAGGTTGATGCATAACGGGTACAAAACGATGGTAGAAGCGAGATATAGGAAACGTTGCAGAGAGAAATTCATTCCAATCTCAAGGACACCAAAGAAACAAAGTATTGCAAGAAGGAAACACTGCAAGATCAGTGTTTACATGAGTGTTGCACAGGAGGTAAAGAGACACTGTATTACTCAAAAAGATATTGCAACAAAGACAATATTTCAGGATGGTTAAGCACTGTACCTGAAGTGGCTGAAGTGTTGCAGAGTCAAGTGTTTTGTCGAGGCGTGGAGTTGCAGAGCTGTGAGGAAGATACTGCAATACTTGTAGCATAGAGATGAGGTGTAGGAGGGAGAGGCCAGAGTGGGAAGGGGAGGCCAGGGTGGAAGGTGAGGGCAGGGTGGAAGTGGGAGGGAGAGGCCGGAGTGGGAAGGGGAGGCCAGAGTGGAAGGGGAGGCCAGAGTGGAAGGTGAGGGCAGGGTGGAAGGTGAGGGCAGGGTGGAAGTGGGAGGGAGAGGCCGGAGTAGGAGAGGCCAGGGTGGAAGGTGAGGGCAGGGTGGAAGTGGGAGGGAGAGGCCGGAGTGTGGAAGAGGGCAGGGTGGAAGGTGAGGGCAGGGTGGAAGTGGGAGGGAGAGGCCGGAGTAGGAGAGTGGGGCCAGTGTGGGAGGGCGAGGTCATGGTGGGAGTGGGAGGTAGAGGCCAGGGAAGGAGTAGGAGGCCAGGGTGGGAGGGCGAGGCCAGAGTTGTGAGGTGGGGGGTTCGAATCTTCACGTGGTCATAACTTCCTCAGTACCTCACCTACCAGCTGCTGAGGACATTCTCCACCATTACCCTCGAAGCTCACTCAAGGTCGACCTCAGGAAACACTACAGACATCATCCTCCATAAGGTTCACCCTCCATCATACTTCCAACACACTCCAGACCATAATAGCAGACGTCTCTTATCACTGTCATGCCCGAGGCTACCTGAGTGCTGACGTCACCACCTCAAATACACACAAGTGGGTTAGGCAGTCATACACAACACAACACATGGGGTGGGTGTGTAAGTGTATAGCTGGGTGTGTAAGTGTATAGTGGAATGTAAGTGTAAGTGTATAGAGGTGGGTGTGTAAGTGTAAGTGTATAGAGGTGGGTGTGTAAGTGTAAGTGTAGAGGTGGGTGTGTAAGTGTAAGTGTATAGAGGTGGGTGTGTAAGTGTAAGTGTATTGAGGTGGGTGTGTAAGTGTAAGTGTATAGAGGTGGGTGTGTAAGTGTAAGTGTATAGAGGTGGGTGTGTAAGTGTAAGTGTATAGAGGTGGGTGTGTAAGTGTAAGTGTATAGAGGTGGGTGTGTAAGTGTAAGTGTATTGAGGTGGGTGTATAAGTGTATAGAGGTGGGTGTGTAAGTGTAAGTGTATTGAGGTGGGTGTTTAAGTGTATAGAGGTGGGTGTGTAAGTGTAAGTGTATTGAGGTGGGTGTTTAAGTGTATGAGGTGGGTGTGTAAGGTATAGTGGTGTGTAAGGCATAGAGGTGGGTGTGTGTGTAGAGGTGCCAGTGTATGAGGTGGGTGTGTATGTAAGTGTATAGTGTGTATGTAAGTGCATAGAGGTGGGTGTGTAAGGTGTGGTGTGTAAGTGTATAGAGGTGTGGTAAGGGTGAGGTGTGTAAGTGTAAGTGTATAGAGGTGGGTGTGTAAGTGTAAGTGTATAGAGGTGGGTGTGTAAGTATAAGTGTATAGAGGTGGGTGTGTAAGTGTAAGTGTATAGAGGTGGGTGTGTAAGTGTATAGAGGTGGGTGTATAAGTGTAAGTGTATAGAGATTGCGTAGTTGGTGTCCGGTGGTGAATGTGACGTGTTAGGTGACGTCACTAGGGACCAGCTTCACATATCCTGGTGAATATATTAATAGATAGATAAATGGATAAAATGATAGATAGATAAATTAATAAACAATAATAATAATAAAATTGATAAAGGTAATAACTAAACAACATAAAAATATATGAAAAATCACCATAAAGTAAAAACAAAACAAAAAAACACAGACGGAGATAAATAAACAAATTTTAACCTAATCTTATTTACAGTCGACCTCAGCTTAGGTCTTGGAGGTCTCGTTACCATGGATACGACATCACCTCTCTCGTTACCATGGATACGACATCACCTCTCTCGTTGCCATGGATACGACACCACACAAATCCATAAGCTCCAGTTAACTCACTAGAAGATGAAACAACTACAGCAACACACCGGCTGTACTGATCGTTACCTTACACACACACACACACACACACACACACACACACACACGTGACTTGAGGAGAGCTGCAACACACAACAGACTCAGCCGTATCAATATTGTTGTTTCTTTAGCATTCTCATTCCGACACACCTGACAGGTAAATAATACCATTAAATAACTAATTAAAAAGATAAAGATGCAATTTAATGTAATTTTGTGTCATAGGTCAGGGTGTCTAATCTTCAGGTGAAATAAGCTAGGGTGTCTATACTTCAGGTGATCCGAAAGAGAATAATTGGCATTTTTTTTTACATAGTTCATTCTAGGGAAGGTATTCTAGCTGGCCTTCATCATCCTGGGATGTGTTGAACAGCTGGGAAGAGCAACGTGACCCACACAGTATAGCCGGGAGCCATCTGCAGTGTGTTGGCGCAGTGAACCACCGAGCATGAACCATCTGCAGTGTGTTGGTTAGGTTAGTTTAGGTTAGTAGGGAACCCTCTATATACAGGTGTAGACTATAGTGTGTTGACTCATTGAACCACTGGGACGAACCATATTCAGAATGAACCATCTTTAGTGTGTCGACTCATTGAACCACAAAAAAACGAACCAAATTCAATGTATCGCCTCACTGAACCTTTATAACGAACCATCATCTTCAGTTGTTCACTACGGCTGGAGATACTTACTGAATATTTATGTCAGGTGTGTGTGTGTGTGTGTGGGGGAGGTGTGTGTGTGTGTGTGTGTGTGTGTGTGGGGTGTGTGTGTGTGTGTGTGTGTGTGTGGGAGGTGTGTGTGTGTGGGGAGGTGTGTGTGTGTGGGTGGGAGGTGTGTGTGTGTGTGTGGGTGGGAGGTGTGTGTGTGGGTGGGAGGTGTGTGTGGGTGGGATGTGTGTGTGTGGGTGGGAGGTGTGTGGGTGTGTGTGTGTGTGTGTGGGTGTGTGTGTGTGGGTGTGTGTGGGTGGGAGGTGTGTGTGTGTGTGTGGGTGTGTGTGTGGGTGGGAGGTGTGTGTGTGTGTGTGTGTGTGTGTGTGAGGTGTGTGTGTGTGTGTGTGTGTGTGTGTGTGTGAGGTGTGTGTGTGCGTGTGTACCTCCTTCAATAACAATGGTCACACAGACACACAAGGCACAGTGTCTTGGCTTCTGGAGGGGGTGGGGGGGTCGGAGTGTCTTCTAATGAGGAGACAAGACCTGTGTACTTTATAGCCTCGTCGTCTACACCTCCTACAGGTTGTAATTACGATACGTCTCACCACTGCACCAGGAGTAGTAATTAGGAGCCTAAGTTTCTTTGATTCATTTTGGTTCTGTTTATTTGTTACCACCATCACCTCCTCCTCCCCCTCCTTATTACTTCCTCTTTCTTCTTTCCTCCACCCTCCTTAGGTCCTACCCTCTTCCTCTCCCTTTCTCCCTCCTTCGTCTTTCATTGCTCCTCCCTCTTTCCTCTCTCCCTCGCTAGATTAGATTGCCCCCGAGGAGGCTAGTTTATTGGGCACCCCCTTACATCCTGTGCAAGGTGAAGCGCAGAAGCGTTTACAGCGCCCATTTGGGAAGCATGCAGAGTTCATGCTTGCCTTTATGAGTCATGAATTAAGGGCGTAAAAGCCTGAAGGGTAATGGGTTTTGTCAGCAAGTTACATAAAGTGACAGAATGATGAGTGTGTGGGGGGGGAAATTTCCCGGTACAATTTATCTGTTTATGGCAAAGCGTGGCAGGTACCCATCCCTCCTTCCCCTCAGGTCTTGCCCTCTTAACCTTGCCCCTTCACCGTGCCCCGCCCCGCCCCCCTGATGGGTTACCACAACGTCCAGGGGCCCCTCGAGGGACTTGTCAACCCTGACCTTGATGCCTCGCCCGCCCTAAAACTCGACCTTCGCCCTCCAATCACTCCTCTCTCCCTTAACGCCTTCATTAATGTATATACTCTATGACCTGTTTCACTCCGCCGTGTTTGTGATCACCGTCCGTCTTGGTGTTCGTGATGGCTCTTGATCCTGGGAGTGTGTTGTGATGTTCTTATCTGTAGCGTTAAACAATCCTTAGTGTGAAGACTTCCCAGGTCACCGCCCAATGAAGGAGAAATAAAAGAAAAAAATTGTTTGATCTATAAAAATAACGTAGGGGAAATATAGTGTACAGTGAAACCTTCATATTACGGACTCCTTTCCCCATATAATTATTTAGGTGAAAAGGGGAAGGGTCACATATAAAGGACCCTTGATATGAAGGACATCCATCTCTATATAGTTCGTTAGGTGGAGATTTTACAGCTAACAGACCCTCGTTATAATAGACTTTCATCTCCATACTGTCCGTTAATTAGAGGTTTCACTATATAATGAACTTCGTAACACTACCATAGGTCACAGCATCATTAGTTTTCTTAATCTCCATAACAAATGTATAATTATATGATTCATCTCGTGTGTGTGTGTGGTGTGTGTGTGTGTGTGTGTGTGTGTGTGTGGTGTGTGTGTGTGTGTGTGTGTGTGTCATGTGAGGCAACAGAGACCATCATCATCATAGCGTCCAAACATTTCCGGGGCTGACAGGGAGGTGGGTGGCGGCGTCACGTTATGTTACGGCGGCCTGTTGACCCTCCTTCTCTTGTTTACGCTCAACCCCAGTGGTCACCCCCTCTTGCACACCTCCTCCTCTCCCTACCTCACCCCTTCCCTTCCTCCCCACTTCCTTCCCTCCTTCTCTCCCGCTCCCGCTCCCTCTATCCTCCCCTTCTTCCTTCCTTCCTTCCCTCCTTCCTCTTTATCTTCCTCCCTTCACAGTATCTTCTCCTTAACCTCCATCTGCCACCTGACTAACACTACACTGGAGGCTGAGTGGCCAGGGTTCCAGGGTGTGCCAACTGAACTGGGATGGAGATTCTTCAGGTGATCCAGATAATAAATACTAATGAACCACAAACTCCCCCCCGCCCCCCCAAACAACCCCATCTAATTAACTATTCACCTGTTCACTTACCTGGTCACATAATTAACGAGCTCTCAGGTACCGCAGACAGAGGCTCCCCCCACACGTCTCCTGGAAGTAATCACAGAAGACGGGCGTTTATCTCAAGAGTCAACAAGATGCTCACTGAGGAAGCTAATGAGTATACCTGAGTCTCTGAAGAGTTGTTCGTCTGTCTTAACCTCACGTCTTGCAGGTGTTGTTGTTGTTAATGTTGTTTTTGTTAATGTTGTTTTTGTTAATGTTGTTTTTTTTGTTAATGGTTTTGTTTTTGGTGTCGCTAATTAAGGTAGGTTAGATTAGTTAAGTACTAATGCTATTCACTTAAAGTTATTACCATATATTTTTTCTATACGTGTTTCTATATAATTATCAATTTGTAAAAAAAAATCGTAAACATATAAATTATCCCATAGACGCAAAACAAACCTGTAAATAAACGCCATTATATTCGGTAAATAAATACTAAACCATCCTGTACTAACTTACTAAAACCTTATCAGTGGTCATTAAAACACAGGAGCACTAGAGTTAAACACGACACGTAGATTTCCAAGAGTTTAAATAAACCTTGAAGAGTAGTATCTGTTAACTCACGTCAAGACATTGCTTACATTGTTCCTTAATACATTATTCATAGCTACGCGTTACGAGGTGAAGTGTGACCACCCCTTGTTTAGCTGGTAAGGTCTGTCTGATGTTGTTACTGGCCTGACAAAACCTTCCATTGAGGCGGTGATGTCAGGGGCCCTTTTGTGCCATCCTTCGCCGGATTTATAAGGGGGAAGTTTTTTTTTCCCTCGTTCTGTCGTGTTGATGAGTTGGTCGCTGGTGATGTCTTATTGTGAAATGTTCCTCAATCAGACTTGTTTCCTCGCCTCCCTCTACTCTCTCTCTCTCTTTTCGTCTTCGTCTCTCTCTCCCTCTCTTCGCCCTCCTCCCTCTTCTCTCTCTCTCTCTCCCCCCTGTCTCTTCGCATCTATACCTCAGGCTCTCCCATCGTTTGTTTGCCTTTACGAACTTGTCACTCGGTTATCTGATGCTCACCGCTCTTCTGCAACACTAGGTGGCGCCTCGAGTAAGACACGACAACACACCGGGATGATAGATTTAACATACAATGCGCATATACGTTTCCAAGAACTCAATGTAGCTTATGTTGAGTGTAAGGAACAATGAAAATAAATAACATGTGATCTAAAACAAGTATACTGATGAAAAGATTGGTGAGGATGGGCGTGTGTGTGTATAATGAGAGCCTGGTCTGTGTCGTTCCTCCATTTCGCTCACTCAGCACCATGACAAGCCGGAAGACACGCGTTGTGAAGAGGGGAAAGTTGGTTCTTGTTGGGAGTCGTCTCTGTCCTCTGTGTTGAGCTTTACTCGACGCCTTTTATGGCTATCTTATGCTGGTACATTTGTCACCTCCCCTCCCCCTCCCCCCACACACACTGACAGAACAATAATATAATGCCACTCTGGTTGTAGCGGCGAGACATAATGATATTAAACAGAGACCCGCCAAGCCGCCATCACTCATTGGTTTGAGAGTTACACCTCTGGCCGCCATCACAGCCCGACCCTTAGATACCGTTAGCTGTTGAAAGACTTTGATTTTCGTGTTTTTCTCTCCTCCATCTTGTCACTCTTCCAAGAACCTCACCTCACTTACAATGCTCTAAAATACCTGGTAGTGTGAGGAAGACATTAATATATTGCAGCGTGTTGTTTACAAATATGTTACCCACAGATGCCTCTCGGAAGACGCTGGTGAAGAGACCTCGATGTGTACCCAGCAGGAGTGTCGTCTGCCACTCTCCTGCTGCACAACACAGGCAGGGTTCTCCCCAGTGCCCCACACACACACATATAATGTCCCACCGTAGTACACAAGGGCAGCACTCACCAGGCTTTGATATTGTGACCTTGCCCGACCTCGCTCTCTTGATCCTGCCCGACTCTCGAATCTACGGAGATGAAACTAACCTATTGTAGCAGAGTTCAGACAATACTTCTGAATATTGGAATATAAAATCTATGTGTGTGTATGTGTGTGTGTGTGTGTATGTGGGTGTGTGGTGACGGAGCCGCAGTGACGCTGATGACCGGTGGACGGTGACGCCTTCTCAGGGTCATCACAACACCTCTCCCATGGCCCCCCCCCCCTCTCCCTGCCTCCCCCTGCTGCTGCCGAGGGAGTGACACAGACAGATAGTCCCTGGTGGAGATATGGACACGGCGGGTCCTTTCTACCACCCCACAAAGACCACCCTGTTGGAGAACCTCGACTTAACGTGTTTATGGCGTGTTAAGAGGCTGAACGAACACCATAATTGACATCTAATTCTTACGTCATAACCCACCCTGACGTCAAAACCCACCCTGACATACAAGCTTGATATTTTTACACTAACAAAAAACAACAACGTATTTCCACCCGTACGTCAAAAAAAAATAAATAAAATACAAATACACAACAAACTCGGTATCTATCATCAACATCCTCTGCCTGCCTCATAGTTCCAGGGGGTCGCGAATCCCCTTGGGAGTGAGGTGGTGTGTAGCAAGTCGTGAGGGAGAGATGAGGTAGTAAGTGACCACGGGGAAAATCTACGCCGCACTGAAAGTTCCTGTAAAGCAAGGTCACGTGTGTTGGTCCTGTGTGTTACTTAAATAAATACGTGTTGGCCATTTAGTCTATTATCTATAACTAACATTGATTAATAGTTTAGAATAATTTAAATACTACTGATTAATGCGGATATGTATGTATGGTTGAAATTGGTGGATGAGGTTATGTGGATGATGTTGTATGGATGAGGTTGTGTGGATGAGGTTCATGGATCAGTGTGGTTGATTATATTAAAAAATAAAATCCACACAAGACTGATCCACATAAGACTGATCCACATAAGACTGATCCACCGCATATCCACAATGCTGATCCACTATTACTGATCCACCACCACCGTTCAGGGATGGATATATACAGTACTGGTGTCAGAGTGAAGGCATTACGCACCCACACATTTTTTTCCCCAGTAACCAGGGAACTATTAGGGAGGAAAAGGCTTACTAGGGAGGAAAATAATATTGATGAGTGATGAGGACAATAGTGGCCATGTGAGGAGGACACTAATGGCCATGTGAGGAAGGCAACACACACGGAAGCCACAGCTGAACGTTTGGCCTCAGGAAATTAATGAGTAATTGAACGATAATGTAAAATTTTTAAGAGATGTCCTTAGAAAACTCTCAGTAGCTCCTTGAGAGAAAGACATACACACACAATTGAGTATTTATCTATAACATTTTTATATATTTTGTTGTGAAGGTGACGCTCTGTATATTAATGTATATAAGTGTATAATAGATAGTGATAGAGTCGAGGGCGTTGGTTAGGTTAGGTTTAGGTTAGGTTAGGTTAGGTTAGGTTAGGTTTAGGTTAGGTGATGGATTGAGAGAGGAGGTAAAATGATGTTTATTAACCATGGTAATGTTTACGTCTATGGCCAGAGTAAACTTGAACATGTTAAAGGTGTTAATGACCTCGTCTGGCTGTAAACAAGACTCTGAGTTAAGTGGTGTGAGGACCCGGAGGACTTTCTTAGTGGTGTTCTGTATCAAGGTAAGGTGTGTGTGTGTGTGTGTGTGGTCGCCTCACATGGACCAACACCACCTCTGCTACTCACCTCATTCACACAAGCAACTTTCATAGATAACTCACATATAGTATAAAGACCTGCACTCATAACGTCCGCTTTATATATAACACTAGATGGTATCGTGGATAATGTGTTTCCCTGGAGGCATTAACCAGACTGTCTTAATGGTAAATAAACTGGTTATCTTACAGCATGATGGAGGTTAGTTATTTGTGAATGAGTGCATAGAGGAGTATTTTTGTACCCCAGCTGTGAACTGCAGACCTCCATCCTCCGACATATGGAGAGTGTTAAGTGCCTGAATCATCCCAACAGCAACGTGGACGTGCAGCGTCGCACGACTCAAACCAGAGGCGACACCACCACGGTATAGGATATGAGCCACCGGTGTGCCATCACCCGCATAATCCCAGGGGTCTGTGTTGCTCCAAATTGGTCGGTGATCCCACACCACCCACTGGTTATGTGTCAATACATGATGTCACAGGTCTGTGTCAGAACAGTGTTACAGGGGTGTAGCACAACATGGTGTCACGGGTCAACACAGTTTCTTGGTCAGGTCATCTCCGGTTGAGCAATATTCCTCAGCTATTTTAGTTGATCGGGTAAGTGTACAGTGACGCTGATACTGGTAATAGAGAAGGGAAGACCGTGCTAACCAACGAAGTCTCACAAGGCTTAGTTAACCGCTTGTGACAAGGGGTTCTGAGCCTTACTGTGGGTGGCATTGAAAGCCCAACAGCGCGCACTTCAGATAAACCAGCTGTTTTTAGCAGCGCTCGGCCAGACGTCACACAACAAAATTCAATTGTGGTCGTCCTTCAGGAGTGGCCAGCCCTTGTTGAGCGTGAACGACGCCTTGTGCGTGGCGCCTGGGTCATCTCAGGCGCCTTTGATAGATTTTGTGCAGCTCAGACTCCATGTTGGGTTTATTTATGGTTTGCTGAGGATCATGTTAGCCAGCCAGGGGCGTCACCTGAGTGGGGTGTTATCACACACGTTTACATTCCATAGGTCCACCTGAACTTGTATGAGCTGTCACCTTTGTGAGCAAACTAGATTATCTTCAGTTAAGGCAGCAGTACCTGGCATCCCACTCTGCCCCCTGCGACGTTTCAATGCTAGTGCCACGTCTGGTGATAATGGCACTATTCTGGCACCCGGTCCCCCCGGCGGAAACTTGTCAGTGCCTCCCCCGCAGCCTGACTAGACGCGCCACTCCTGCGCTCACCACCGCGTCGACAACACGTGCACTTACGCCCATCTCCCAGAAACTTTTTATAGAATTGTGGAATCTTGATCACTACTTGTGAGGACACCAGATAACAACCGCGTGAACTAACGAGAGACAATTACTTACCTTCACGATATACAGAACAGAAGTAAGTGTCTGAACAGTGCGGTCATCAGTGGTCACAAAGATACACTTCAGGTTCTCCTGTACAGTACTAGTGAGTCTGGACAAGTAGGCTGCTACGTTATCTCATTAACCTCCGACCTCAGGCGTGGTAACAGTGCTAGTGACTCCCAAAGAAGGACATCACTATCTGGCGCCCTCCTGCATTAGGCGTGCGTCCTGGTCAACGCACCTCGACTCCGACAAGCCCCGCACACCCACCTGCTGCTGCTCGTCTTCTCTTCTGCGACTGCTACAGGTAGAGTCTCACGGCCTGAGGGTAGAAGGAATCTGAATAGTTCTTATATTAAGGTGAATTAAATTTTTTCTACAGACAATATTTCCCAATTTCATTTCCTTCGTCATTTAAAAGTTACCATTTTTATTTGTGATTTTACCCTAGTGGATTCTCTTAAGATAACAGAGAAATAAAGATAATAATTATTTTTAAAAGCACGAAAATATTTACAAATACTGAAGTTACCTGTAGCAGATCACTAACTAGAAACATTAACTACATAATTATACTGAATATAACTTGTAGATCATTAACTAGAAACAATAGCTGCATAATTATACTGAAGTTAGCTGAATTAGGCCCTAAATTAGAAACAGAGAGGGACCCAACCTATCACCCTGCACTACTACCACTACTTCCTCTCAGGAGTTGTCATGCGTCGCTGCTGTTGGTGCTGCGGCAGCCTCCAGAAGGGTGTCGTGGCCATAGGCGTCCTGGGTATGGTGAGTATCCCTTAGTCTACCTCAGCATGGTCAGTTCCTCCCTTAGTTTACCTCAGCATGGTCAGTTCCTCCCTTAGTTTACCTCAGCATGGTCATTCCCTCCCTTAGTCTACCTCAGCACGGTCAGTCCCTCAGCTTAGTTTACCTCAGCATGATCAGTCCCTCCCTTAGTTTACCTCAGCATGGTCAGTCCCTCCCTTAGTTTACTTCAGCATGATCAGTCCCTCCCTTAGTTTACCTCAGCATGGTCAGTCCCTCCCTTAGTTTACCTCAGCATGATCAGTCCCTCCCTTAGTTTACCTCAGCATGATCAGTCCCTCCCTTAGTTTACCTCAGCATGGCCGGCATTTTCTTTGGTTTACTTCAGCAAAGTTTATTTTAATCAAAGTTTATCCTGTGACACTGACCATTGTTACAAAGGTAGCCTTTACCTAACCTAACCTAACCTAATCTAACTTTACAACCTAATTTAATCCTCCCAGGTAGAATTATGGTAATAAACCTTCAGGCAAATGAACTGGGATGCTTAATTTTCAGGTGATCATCCATTTTTTGTGCCAGTCTCGAGACCATTTGAACAGCTCTTGAAAGTCTTTCTGTATTGTTGCAACATCGTCTTGACTTGCTACCGTCCCAAATATCTTCGTGCCGTCCGCAAACTTGACAATGTGGTTCGACATATTTTCATCTACTGTATGTCGGCTATGGAGATCACAAACAGGATAGGTTCAAGGACAGAGTCTTGTGGTACTCCACTGAGAACCTTTTTCCATCCAGAATGTACTCCATTTATTACCACTCTTTGTTGTCTGTCTTCGAACAAGTTGTTAATCCACTTCAGATTCTTGCCTGTGATGCCATGTGCCTGGATCTTAGAGGCGAGTCGTGCATATACACATGTACAGTCACCTTCAAAAGTTCTGTCGCCTCTCTTCCTGAACCACGAGCTCCGAGAGTCAGACTCGTGAACCTTTAGCAGTAGACACCGATGCATTCTTCTATCCATAAATGCTTCGGGTTTACGAGTTTTACTCTCGGGGTTCGTGGTTCAGTAGCGGCGAAAGGACTTCTGTGGTTGACTGAACATACAGTAGTAATTTAAACATCTCTTTTTCCACTCAATTGAACCTCTGCCTGTCTAGTCATGGGCACTTGTCGTTTTTAAGTTCTCTAGTGGATGTTTCGTTGGAGATGTACCTCGACCCTCGTTCAAGGTCCAACTCGGTTTCCGTTGCAGGTGTTGAGTCCAGGTGGGTATTGTTATCTCCTCATTCATAATAATCCATCCCGGGCAGTAGCTGTACATCTCTGGTTGTTGCTCATGTAATTTTGTTCTCTGGAGAAATATCTAGTTTTATCATCGTTGGCTTTTGTTTCCATCTTTATCACCCTTTATGAGTATATTATATCTCTTCCCTATTATCAGTGTCTTTGTATTTCTCTTCTTACGATCTTTCATATATTTATTGTTTGGCTTCTGTTCACTATAATCACATCATTCCTTATCTGTTATCATACCATCGGTGTTCTGATTATCTTCCTCCTCCTCTTCCTTCTTCTTCTCCTCCCCTTTTCCACCTCACCGTATTCCTCTTCCCCTCCTTCTTCTCCTCTTCCTACTCCCCCTCCTCTTCCTACCCTCTATCCTCCTCCTCTGCTCTGTCTCTTCAACTAGTCATCAAATTACACACTACAGTTCAAGCCCAGATCAAGTGGCTCTCTCTCTCTCTCTCTCCACTTCCTCTCATCAATCAACACCAAGACATCAATTCATACATTCATTAATAAATTCTCTCTGCCTTTCCTAGGATTATATATTATGAATAAATAATTACATACATTAACATTGACTGCTTGAAAGTGTAATATTTTCCAGAGGGGTGAACTGGTAGCTACTCAGAGCCGCTTAGAACATATCGGGTTTTTTTTAGACTGTAAAGATTACCATCAACACTTAGAGTAACAGTTTCCTGCCAAGTGTTCACCCAGCTGTATGTTGGAAGTTGTCGGTAAAATTCACAGCTGGTGAGTGGTGAGGAGGGTGAGAGGAGAGGGTTGAGTGATAAGGTGTGAGAGGAGAGGGGTGAGTCGTGAGGTGGCGAGGAGTAAGGAGTGAGGGAGGTAAGGTAACACGGTCGGAACAAAATGGCACTGGCACTCAAGCAACACTATTTAGCCAATACACTGGAGACACATACCCTTGGGACACATACCCTGGGGACACATACCCTAGGGACACATACTCTGGGGACACATACCCTGGGGACACATACCCTGGGGACACATACCCTGGGGACACATACCCTTGGGACACATACCCTGGGGACACATACCCTGGGGACACATACCCTGGGGACACATACCCTGGGGACACATACCCTGGGGACACATGGGACACATACTCTGGGGACACATACCCTGGGGACACATACCCTGGGGACACATACCCTGGGGACACATACCCTTGGGACACATACCCTGGGGACACATACCCTGGGGACACATACCCTGGGGACACATACCCTGGGGACACATACCCTGGGGACACAAACACAAGATTCAGCCTTTCAATTACGTCGGCTCATGTGCAAAGATCACATAAGACTATTTTATTATTGAACTCGACAGATGCATGAAGAGTGATGTTGTTAATAAGAGTTGCAAGGTTACATCCTGCTTTCAAGAGAGTAAGTTAGAGGCTACACTCGGCGGTGGGCGTCTGGCAGAACATAGTGTCCTCATTCGCGTCCGCCTCTGATACTAGTTCAAGCAGGCAGCTCCTTCTAGTGTAAATTCTCCATCTATACCTTTACCTTGTTACACTGGTGAATTAAAGGTGCCTGATAGCCTTATTGTTATGTTACCTAATAAATATACGGTAGTGGATGGTGTGGTGCTGTGAGGTGTGAGGAAGGGAGGGAGGAAGGGGCAGTCTGTGGAGTGTTGTGAATCACGTTTTGCCTCTACTAGTGATGTCAAACTTCAAAACATTATTATATATGCCTGTGTACCTATTTTTTCGTGTGTGTGTGTGTGTGTGTGTGTGTGTGTGTGTTGTAACCATGTTTATTTCATTTGCTTTCAGTTCTCATATTATTACGTGTGGGCGGCCTGTTATTACAGTGTGTGTGTGTGTGTGTGTGTGTGTGTGTGTGTGTGTGTGTGTATGTGTGTGTGTGTGTGTCTGTGTGTGTGTGTGAAAAAGCCTATTCATTTAATGCTGAACACAATCAATCTATATCACACAACCGATACATCATAATACAATCAACACACAACAAACAATCACAAACACACAATCAAACACGAAGAACAATTCAACATCGACGAGGAACGAACTCTGAACTTCACCCTGTTGTTCTCAGCTGGTGTGACGCAACAAGGACCACCGTCACACTACCATCATCTTCACCTCACAGTTTATAATTTCTGCATCAAATAACACCAATAACTTAGTAATGTATTGACTTAAGCTTACCCACGTGGTTAGTGAGTCATAGTGACGTACCAGTACACGCCCTCACTGCTCCCGACACATCAAAACCACGACGTAATATACTATTTCCTCTGAGTCTTCTTATCGCTCTTTCAATAAACGTGTATAATATTATCTGATCTTGACCTTCACTCTCCTCTGTGGCTTTTTCCTTCTAAAACTTCTAATCGTAAAATAAAAATCTTATCGTGAATTACCTTTCGTTATATGAGTGTTATAGGACCGGTAATATTGTTGGTATACCTGTGATGTCTCTCATACATTATATACATTCGCTATGTATTATGTATATCTGTATTTAGGTACATGACGAAGAAATGTAAACTAGTACGACTGAATATGTATGTATGTATGTATGTATGTATGTATGTATGTATAAGTTATAATTAGCATAAGGGTTCTTCAGGCTGTCACCATATATTCTCCCCACCCCGCCTGTGCCTAACCATCACCCCTCCCTGACAAAACCTCCTTCTTTAAAACGAGCAGAAGGGGCGCCGAGGGCTGACAAAGGCTACGATAAGGGTTAATGGATGTTACTTAACCCCTGTGAGTGGGTGGTGTGTTCCGTATAGGAGGAGGGGGAGACTAAGTAGCGTGGATGGAAGGTAGTAAGTAGCGTGGGTAGTGGGACTGTCAGCGTGATGATGGTGGTTGGTCTGGATGGCCACTTCACGCAGCCCCCTCTGCCAGACACACACACACACACACACACACACACACACACACACACACACACACATTACTAACGGTACTACACTTACCTATCCTCCTCACCGCTAAAATATACTAAAAAAACATCTAATAACTAACAATATAAAACAAAATCCACTTTAAAATATTCACAAAAGGTCTCAGAAGATTTAGTGGCGAAATCAGCGAGTCCTAAACGTCTCCCTAACCGCTGAGAGGACAGTGAAAAGATTAAATACCTCAGGAAAAAAAAAGAGAGTCCTCCTGAGATAAGATCTGAAGTAGACTGAGGGGCAACAAGACATCGTTTGTGGACACCTACAGGAGGGGAAATGGCTGTTGGTGACGTGTGTGTGTGTGTGTGTGTTCCTGAGGTGGATTTCACTTACGGTGGTTCCAACACGGTGCTGTTATGTTCTCACTCACTAAAACACAGCACCTTCCGCACCAGTACTGTGGGTGGCTGGACAATGGACAGCAAACACACACACACACACACACACACACTTTTGTTTATTAAGAATTTTATTATACAAGTATTGGACTTTTGTGACCTTCGGGTGTAACCTATCGTGTCACCCGCCGCCACCTATAGTCGGCAACAAAAATCTTTACAGCCGTCGGAGCAGAAAAAAAAAAATACTTGTTCACCTAATTAGTCGTAAAGTTGTGAACAAAATTAATTCTAGTGACCAACTGTCGAGGTGTATAGAGCATAGTGACTGAAGATTCGCCCTTACAACTGATTTCATTGCAGATTAACCACCCTAGCGTCAACCCAACCCAACCCAACCTCACCCAACCCAACCCTCTAGGTAGCATTAAAGTGATCAGTCATTAGGTAAAATAAGCTTGCAGAGGGGTAATCTTCAGGTAATCCTTATAATACTCAAATAACGTCAAATTCACTACAGTTACGACCCAACCTAGTCTTTACTTCCTATAAGGCGAACGACACTGGCTCTGTTATAATCAGTATGTCCTTAAATTTGATCTTGTTTTGAAAATATACATAGAGAGAATGAACACTACTCACCATGTGTTAATAATGGTGGTCCACGTGCTCCATCGTCAGGGCCGACACTTGAAGTAAACAAACTCTGATGTACAGATGATAAGGAGATTTATTGCTGCTTTATATTAGTGAATTACCGTGTGGTGTGACAGTCAGCTTATGTGGGCTATATGAGAGTAGGAATAAACTATATGAATATATATTAATCAACTAACGCTAAAATAAAAGGCGTATGTGTGTTTGTGTATGTGTATGTATGAATTTATGCTTGTGTTTACATTTCTGTGTATGTTTTGTCAATATATGAACGTCATGTATCTTAACCATATAATAATAATAATAATAATAATAATAATAATAATAATAATAATAATAATAATAATAATAATGAATAAATTTTCTTAAGACGATAAATTTGAGAAATACTTTATGTTCAGCTCTAAAAAACATAAGGAAATATTCACCCAAATTCCTAAAAGTCAAATTTTTCCCCACATTTGTCGGATAACATTTAACCTCATCACTTTATCTCCTGTATAACGAGGGAAGAGAAAATGGAGGATAAACGGTTCTGAGACTCGACTATAACTAATATTTTGGTCCTAAACTTCACTTACGAGAAAAAAAGGAAAGATAATTTATGAATCTTTGAGAATGAGGACGCTGTTGAGGTGTGTGTGTGTGTGTGTGTGTGTGTGTGTGTGTGTGTGTGTGTGTGTGTGTGTGAACCCTTGGGGGATGTTTAGTGATCTAGATAAGCTAAATAAGTCGCTATCGCCACACATCAGCGGGAGCTTGTGATCACTAGCTGCTGCCCGCCTCCTCTTCCTCCTCCCCCTCTTCCTCTTCCTCTTCCTCCTCCTCCTCGTCTTCCTCCCCCTCTTCCATTACTCATCAATGCTTCAGTCATCACCACTAACTGTACTCAACGAACTATCATCACCCACAAATCACCATTCGTCACCACTTACCACCACTAACAACCACCCATTACCATCACCGCTGTTCACTACCACCACCACCAACAACAACAACTACTAACTCCATCAACCACCATTCACTCTCACCACCAACCTTCCACCACAACCCTCCCCTACTACAACCCAACACAACCACAGTACCCACAACCACCTCTACTGTATGTGCGTGTTGTGTACCCTCGAGAACACAGTGTTTGGGTGACGACTGTTTTACCATCGGTGTGTAAGATTACCATGATCATTTTTATATCGGATGGATGGATGGATGGATGTGTGTATGTAAGACTTCCTGGCATGGAGTACAGGCTGCTCGTGCCCCCAGTGGTGTACCTGTTACTGTAGTTTAGTGTACAGGAGGCAACCGAGTCTTCTCCACCAAGCGGGAATTAAACCCCTCTCTCTCTCTCCACCACAAAAACTCATATGTAAGGAAGAATTAAGAAATATATCTGACAAACCTCTTAAGGAAACCGAGGATCTCAATAGTAATCCCTGAGGCACGCCAAGATGGACGGATAATCCTTGTGAGGAAATAAGTTGCCTTTCAAGTCATCCCAAAGACTTCTTGTTCTTCTAGATCACATCTTTGAGGACGAGCCAGAAATATATTAGTAGGAGGGGGGGGGAGGGGCTGCAATAAGCCTGGGGAAGTAGTGGAGGGAGGGAGGGGAGTGGAGGGGGGGGGTGCAACACGCCCCTCTTGTCCCACCTCAACACCCCCACACTCTCCCTGAGGACCCGCCCATCAAGGCCACAGGCTAATTCCTCTCACTGCCTTGTAAAAAAGAAGAGAAAGATACTTGAATCTATATGAGGTTTGTGTTGATCACGAGCTATTTTTAGTGAGATAAGCTGAGCGTACAACAGCAGCCGCTTTCTTCTAGCGATGGGCTTTCCCCGAGGAAGGTGGAGGAGGAAGAGAAGAAGAATGAAGAGCACAATGTTTACATCCTAACGAGGCGGAAACAAGAAGAAGGATGCTTAATAAGAGGTGATTTATCCTGGTGTTGGATTTTCCTCGACATGCCAATAGGAAGAATTAGTGTAACATAATGGTATTTTAAAGAGTCAGGATAACAAAGGTTTTGGAAAGAATGTAAAGAACGTCTCCAAGAACAAGACTCTGGACGTTAGGATTAATAACCCCTACACCATTGTCTAGTAAACACAGACTGGTGAAGGTATACAGTCGTAAACAAGTGAATATTTCAGTTCAGTAAGTTGACACAAGTTGGCCCACTCCCTTCCCGTACTCCAAACAGGTGTCCCCGTCCACTCATCCAAATTACCCTACCTGTGGCCCTTCAAGCAGATGGTTCCCTGTGGCCCGACAAGTAGATGGCTCCCTGTGGCCCTACAAGCAGATGGCTCCCTGTGGCCCTACAAGCAGATGGCTCCCTGTGGCCCTACAAGCAGCTGCCCTCTTCCCCCACGACTTTCTCAACCCTCCTGTACGTCCTTCACTACGGCAGCGGTGCGACACAGGACGTGGTTATGAAGGCGAGGCTCTGTGTCTCGTATTGTGAGTCAGAGAACACTAGTTGTTGTATTTCATGATGTGCAGGGTGCGCCTCTCGCCCACTGAACCGCCTGCAGGAGAGGAGGTGGGGGCTGGAGGTAGGGGGTGTGAGAGAGGAGGAGGGGGCTGAGGGAGGAAGGAGGAAGGTTGTGAGGACCTGAGGTAGGGAGAGAGAATGGAGGAGGGGGAGGGAGGGGAGGATGGAGAGAAGAAAGGGAGGAGGGAGGATGGGAGAGAGAGAGAGAGAGAGAGAGGGAGTAGAAAAGAAAAGGGGATCGATATCTTAACAAAAAGAAACTAAAGTGAAAGAAATGAGACAGAAAGGAAGAGGGAAAACAAAGAGAAGAAGGATTTGTGTTAGTGCATTAGTCTGAAGGAGGGAGGCACTGGGAGACCAAGTGATGTGATGGCGTTCTTGAATCCACCAACAAAAAGAAATACAACGAAAACGAAAGAAAATCAACAAATGAGAAAACTAAACGAAGACGAAAATAAAGAGAGAGAGAGAGAGAGAGAGAGAGAGAGAGAGAGAGAGAGAGAACTATGAAGTGTATGATACATTAAGATAAACATTTGAACGAGAAGTGTAGGGATTATTTGGTTAAAATTACGTACCACATGAAAAAAAAAATCCATTAAGCTATTTACCGAAAAAGGTTTTAATTGAGGGGGAAAAATGGAAATATTCTCAGTGAAAGAAAAAAAAAATTAACTCCATAATAATAACCTGCTCTTGAGATATTAATACCGAGAGACGTAGGAAATTCTCTTTTCGGAATTCAGGATAAGTTTTACGGAGTATTTCGTTATATTTTCCTGGAATATCACCTACCAGGAAAATTACTCCTCGCTGTGTAAGATGAGTTAATTTTTACGTAGGATAAACAGTGCTTCATTATGTTTTGTTGTAGAGTGTTGTGTTTCGTCTCACCGTTATAGTGTTGCGTAGTCATTCTTGTGTTGCGCGCCATTGTTCCATCCCTTCTCATTATATTGTTGTCTGTTATTATGGTGTTGTGCTTCATTATAATTCCATTATTTGTCGTTACTATTTCGCGTCACACTATAATTCACGTCACATTATATTTCGCGCCGATACAAGACTTAAAGGCATCGCTATGAGACCTTCCTTGTGGTGCTTGTTGGGTATGATGGCGCTGCTCCCTGTCACTGCAATGCCTCCGTGGCACTCCTGGCATGCACGCTCTAGGCACTCAGGAAAGGTCAAAGGTCAATAACGCATGAGGGTAAGGGGGGCATTGGGGTCACTCTCTCAACTGATCCATCACTCTCTGCGAACAGTGCCTGGCGAACGTCTCTCACTCCACTGTGGGAACCCTTTTATTAGGTAGGTTAGGCGTAGGTTCGTCAGGCGGTAGGAATGCTGTGTTATGGTGAGAGAGAGAGAGAGAGAGAGAGAGAGAGAGAGAGAGAGAGAGAGAGAGAGCATTCTTGCCTTGACTAATTTCCCAGAGGAGCGGTGGTCAAGCTCTTGTGTTAATTGGAGGGTCGTCTACCAGGGTGAGTAAGGTATATGTAGAGCCTCCGACGTGTGGCGCCCCGTCAGCTGCTGTATCAGGTGTCGCGAGGGGCGGGGAGAGGAGGGGCTGGGAGAGGAAAAGTGAAGAGGTGGGTGGGTGGGCGAGAAGGAGGTGGGGATAACAGGAGGTAGGGAGGTCAACGAAGACGGGAAGAGGAAGCAAAAGACTTAACATGTTCAAGGGACGAAAAAAAAAGGCAAAAAAAAGAGAGAATTAAGATGGCTAAAAAGAGGAGGAGGAGGGGGTTAACAAGAAGGAGGAAGAAGAGGAGAAAGAAAGAAGAAGAATAAGAGGAGGTGAAGAACAAGCTGGACCTCCCCCTGTTCTCGAGGGAGGTATAAGGTCATCTTTCCAGTATTACTTGACATGACTTACCAACAACTAAACCTTGTTCTCAACGCCTGGCCAAAAGCATCTCTCATAACATAAAACATCCTCACTACACCTAATCTACAGCCTCCGTATAGTAACAACCTCCGTCTTGGCGTGAGTTGTGGCACCAAGGATCGATTCCAAGGACGGGGAGGAGACGTGGAATATATTCTTACCTCTGGAGACCAAGGAGTAAAAGATAACTTAGCTATTTAAGATACTAACCTGGACAAGACTTAACGTTTATTAAATACAGTTAAAGGAACGTGGGCTATAAATGGGATTCTTGTAGGAAGAGGCAACACATGCTTAAACCTTACTAGTACGTGGGAATGGTAGGAATAGAAGACAAACAGGGAAGAATGAAAAAAGAAGAAGAAAATAAAAGTAAATCGATACGACTGTTTCTAAAATGAACAAGAGAAAAATTATGTATCTCTAAGGAACATAAATTACACAAACTACATAAATCATTGTTCTCTTTGGTTAAATTTTACAGAACTTATTTTAAAGCTCATTAAGACAACACCTGTTCTGTAATACCATAAAGTAATTCAGAATTTCCTTTGTAATCCTTTCAGTAAGATTCAATCCATGTTTCTGTGGTCTTGACAATCGGTCCTGATCACCACAAAACTCTCCACCTGCAGCTGTGTGCGATGGTGTTGATCGTCCTGTACGGCACCGTGGCAGTCACCCTGGAGGAACACCTGAGGACATGTAGGCAGGATCCTAACAGCGAAGACAACGGCGTCCTACCACCCTGCACTGACATGATGAATCCTACTGTAGTCCTTGGAGGTGAGTTGGAAAGTGGGGGGGGGAGTTAGAAGGGGGGAGTGGGAGAGGAGGGGGAACAGAGAGGGGAAGGAGTTAGAAGGGGGAGTGGGGGAGGAGGGGGAAGGGAGGGGGAAATGAGAGGTAAGGGAGGGGGTAAATAAAACCTTATAAGCTCACACACTAAACATACATACATACATACATACATACATACATACATACATACATACATACCTGTGCATAATGATGTGTGTCTACCTTTCCAGTTCGGATCTTCCTGTACATTCAGGTGAGCGTGTGGGTTCTCTTCCTCGTCTTCTCCATCATTCTCATCATCGGGGCCGTCAAGGTCAGTACATCTCACGTCTCTCTCTCTGTTAGGTTAGGTTAGCTTTAGTTAGGTATACCGAGTCATTATTTAACTTTATTTATTTACATTTTGTTCAAGGCGACGGAACAAGTACTAGAAGAAGACGGAGTTTATAGTCGAGTCTCTGTCTAAATTTGACGCCTTTTTACAGATAATTAAGATGTGGGTGGGACAATATCTTAAGATTATGGCTATATATCAGTTGAAGGTTAAAGAGGTGGAGAGCTTTACTTACAACAGAGTGAGTGTGTGTGTGTGTGTGAGTGAGTGTGTGTGAGTGTGTGTGTGTTAGTGTGTGAGAGTGAGTGTGTGTTAGTGTGTGAGAGTGAGTGTGTGTTAGTGTGTGTGTGTGTGTGTGAGTGAGGTATGTTAACTATACTACAACGCTCTAAACAACTAGTGGAATATACTCACCAATAAACCATCTTTGTTGGCACAGAAGCGTAGAAGCCTGCTGGTGCCGTGGATGGTGCTGTCAGGAGTGGTGATGGCGGCTGTGATCTGGTCAGGTGTCAACGCTGTCCTCTATAACCGTAAGCTGGACCTCCTAGCCTCTGTACTGTCCCTCATTATCTTCAGTTACTGCTGCCTCGTCATCCGCTCATTCTCCAAAGCCATCAAGAGAGAAGCCTTGATACCAGTCCTTGTTCCCTCCACCTTCACACAGCCTCAGATGTTTTGCGAGAACAATCACACACAAGTCGGGGAGATGAGGGAGTTGCCCCCTGCCTATACTCCCAACCCAACCACGCCCACCAAGAAGTCACCCCTACCCACAGGTCTCGGGGTCAAGATATAATGATTCGGTGCCAGAGGCTGTGGTCGAGACTACATATTTTTTACACAATTGAGATATTTTTGATGAAGAAACGTTTATATTGCCCTGTGTATATATACTCTCTGGTGAATCTTAAGTACGTGGACTATAAAGTGGTCCCTGGAATTGATGGGAACAAGCGGTGTTATTTTAGGTTTACGTGTGTTAGTATTTTTAAGTTGTTAAGGCAGGTGGTGTTGGTCGTTATCCCCCGGGAGAGACTGAGGCATGCTGGAGGCTGCTCAGGGACTCAATTTTGGTAAACAATCTCATTAAAACACAGAGCCAATTAATAAATGGCCTTCTTGGTGTGAGTAATCATTGCGTACCTAACATGGGAACAAGATGTATGAAAACTAAAATCAGAAAAAAATAAATTTAGTGTTTTGATTCGGTGACGAGTTAACACACAGGTAGTAGTGGAGGATGAGTGTCTTAGAGCTCGTTTATTAACACAGGTGAGTGAGGGACTACAGGTGAAGGGCATCTGGGGCTCCAAGTGAGAGGTATTTGGGGCTACAGGTGAGGGTATTCAGGGCTGTAGGGACCCAGAAACACATCAGACAAAAATAACATTATATACCGTAAACTCACTAAAAGGTTATAGATTATATTGAGTGTTTTGGAGGTACTGTAACAGAACCAGTTAGTGGAGGTTCACACACACACAACATGGTATCAGTTTAGAAACTTTGCTGTTGACCTCTTGAGCAGATCAGCTTCTCTCCCCTCTAGCGTCGGGTGATGGTGGCAATGTCTTAAGCGAAGCACAAGGTGTCAGTTTCTCATATGATTTCATGTTTTACTTTTAATTGCTCGCTTGACTGTACTGTTGTGAGGGGATGAATGCCATACGTTGTAATTAATCACCTATGAACACGTCTATATTGTGTGATTTTTTTTTAATATATAAATAAATAAATAATTATTATCATTCCTTTAAAAAGACTTGTATAGGGGAATTAATCTTTTATTATTATAGATATAAAAGGTGTTTTTTTTAATGTCTAATTTCGACACCAAATGAATAGTTTGAGATCGAGTCGAAATGTTTTTTGCAATAATTCCTTTCATAATACTAACAAGATAAGGTTTCAGGATCAATTCACTGAGACTCACTCATCCATGTTCCTTCCAGATGGTTTGTATGTCCCTGTGTATGTGTTCCATTGTACCTCAAAACAAACACACACACACACACACACACACACACGCACTCTCTCTCTCACACACACACACACACGAGGAACCAATCTGGACATAATTGTATATATTGTCATTAAAACTAATTCCTGTATTGTTGGTGGTATTATTATTATGACCGTCATGAGAAAAGTGTGTGTGTTTCTTTACGTCGTCTGAGATAAACATTGTACCTAATCAGAGAAGATACTGATGTCTTCTTTACATTCACCTGTGGTAAGGTATGAAGGAACACCTGTAGATTCAACCCAAACTTAATTTTATTTCACTTTAAACTAACCTAACCAAACCTAAAGCAATTTACTGTAAACAGACAAATCTAACCTAAACTTAACTTATCTAACCAAACGAAACGAAACGAAACCAAACCAAACCAAACCAAACCAAACCAAACCAAACCAAACCAAACCAAACCAAACCAAACCAAACCAAACCAAACCAAACCAAACCAAACCAAACTAAACCAAACCAAACCAAAGATCAAATCCTTCACATAGCTGACACTCTACGGGCAAGAAATAAATAAACAGCAAAGTAAAGATACACAAATAAAACACAGGAAAGTCTGAGGATAATAATGACATCTGAAACCACTTGGTCACTTGTTCCTGTTCTTGCCCGGAGTGTCTAATATTAAAGTTACCTCTCTACAATACTCACAGATTCTTGTTCATTTAACGTAACACACAGGGAGGTAGAGACCACAGGGAGGTAGAGGCCACAGGGAGGTAGAGGCCACAGGGAGGTAGAGGCCACAGGGAGGTAGAGGCCAAACAAGACTACACTAAACTTAGGTAAAATATATTGTGTTTATTTCATCATATTACAGTTACATGGACTTCCCCCCCCCTCAAAAAATAATGATTACAAACATCGATATACAGTAAACATTGAAGCCAGCCCCAAAAAAAACTGTGTCTAGGTGTAATCTGTGGGTGCCATAGTTATAACTTATGTTCCGGGAGTGCCATCCATTCTTCTCTAGTTCCTGCCACTGTCAGTTGTATATCTTTTGTAATCTGATCTTACACTTTTTTTCATGGTATATACTTTTCAATAATGATAATACACAATTTGTTTTAATGCCACATACTTCTCTAATGCCAAACACCTTTTCTCTAGTCACACTCTTCTCCAATATCAACACAGATTAACACTTCTTTTAGTTGCAGATACATCAAGGTCACACATTGTTTCTTGTAGACAACACCATGTAGTGAGTTACCCCCCCCACACACAAAACAACTTATGTCTCCCCTACTCAAATCATCACCCAGACACTTCAGTAGGTAAGGAGCCGAACACCACTTAGAAGGCAGTTGTGGCTGGTGATGGAGGAGGAGAGGGGAAGGTAGACCCAGAATAGTGGTGGAGACATAGTATCGTTGTTGACATGTACAGGAGTTCGGTGTACTGTGGGAGGAGAAGAGGGTTTGAGTGAAGTTAATAATGTTAAGTTTGAAATGTTTAACAAGAAGCCTCACTTAAAATATTTAAATACGCTTCAAATGTTAAAAAAAACTAAAACATTTATACAAGCTTCAAATGGTTAAACAAGCTTAAAACGTTTAAAAAGAAACTTCGAATATTGCTTCATAGTTTAAAAAAGCTTCAAAAGTTAAAATTGATTCCAACGTTTAAAAATCTAAAAGTTTTAAAAAGCTTGAAATATATGAAAAGCTTCAGACGTTTAAAAAGAAGCTTCAGATATTCATAAAGCCCAAAACTTCATGAAAGTTGCTTGAAATGGTTAAAAAGCTTCAAATGTACTCAATATACACCCCCACTATCCCCAGCTTATCGTTGTTATAAAGCTTTTTCACTACTATCTTCAACTTCCCTTTACAGATTCTCACTTACGATGATCTAACCACTATTCCATAACCTCTCTTTAACTACTGCTGTATCCGGAGGTAAACTTTCATAACAATAAACTTTACTAATACACCTGTAATTACCTTTGGCAGGTGTCCTCTATACACAGGTTAATAGGTAGTCAATGATAGTAGGCATTCTTTATAAGCTACTCTCGTGTGTGTGTGTGTGTGTGTGTGTGTGTGTGTGTGTGTGTGTGTGTGCTTCATTTATTTATTTATTACTATCAAGGTACTATTAACTAATGCGTAAAAGTTCACCTAAATTTGAGCAAAGTGATAAAATTTGGTTGTAGATATATACGCATTCTGCTTGTTAAAAAATGTATCACCAGTTGTCTTTATATAAGTGGTTCTCAGTCTATAGTTACTTAATAAGATGGGAAAGTGTCAAGTACTGTCAGCCCTTACCTCTGTAGGACTTCTTCAGCATCTTCTTGACGAGGGGAGTGTACTGCATGACGCTCAGGTCGAGGGAGGTGGAGGTAGAGATGCATGCTCCCAGCTGCTCCGTCATGACCTCCTCAGCAGCAGGGTCCCACAGCGCCCCTCGCAGCACCAGCTTCTCCAGGACCAGCGTGGGACTCTCGTCATCCTCACTCGCTTCTTTTCCCTCAACTTCACCTCCTTTAGTAGCCAAGGCGGCACACAGCGTCTTGGTGGCCACGACAACCTCCAGCCCAGCCGACCGGAGTTCCCCCCAGCAGCTGCCAGTGACAGCCGCCCACATCGCCGCCGGCTCTCTCAACAGTCCCAGCCGGACGGTCCGCGGTGACTCAGATCGACTGGCCAGATTGAAGAGAAACTCTCCCCTTGCTTTAAGTCTGTCTAACTTGGCCTCGATCGCACGTATTTCATCGTCCTCGGGTGCGATATCTAGGTCTGGGACGCTGTTATTAAGTACCTCTAATAAGGAGTTTAGATCCTCACTGACTTTCAGCTTGACGGCCACATATTCCGCGGCCTTTGTATACTCGTCAATCTCCTGCTTCAGTATAGACTGGAGGGAACCTTTGATCTTCATGTTCTGTATCTTCTTGTCTCTCTTAACACTGAACCTTTGTGACCAGTTCATGTCCTGGATTGCCTGGCATGATTCTGGGTCTTCATTGATAGTCTTCAGACAAATGTTAATGTCCTTGGCTTCATCTCTCTGGTTCTGTAGGATGATCATCGGTGCCACGCCGGTGAGGGAGACGTCCTGCGCCAGGTAGATGAACTCCATCTGGGCCAGGTGGTCCTCCAGGCTGGTGGTTTTGGGTACAGTGAAGTGAGTAAGAGCCGAGACTCTGCCAGGAACATTCTGTATGGCGTCAGGAGAAAGGTAAACAAGCAGGAGCTGAGAGAGGACACTCTGGCTCTCTTCTGTCAGCGCTCCTGAGACGTAGATATCAGAGAGCTGAGATGTGAGAGATGGGAGGATGCTGCTGTTTGGCGAAACACTCCCTGTCAACAAAGTTCTCAGGACATTCTCCGCCTCCTCCCACTGAGAATCTCCCAGAGTCTGTGCCAGAGGAGTGCTGTTGTTCGCAAGAGTCTGCCTCGTCACGAACGCTGTATGGAACAGAGCAAGACTCAGGAGGCACCACTTGCTCCACTCGTTGTTATAAGAGGCCAGCCGACTCTCGCCGACCAACTCAAACAGGTGCCGAAGACAATCCCTAATTGTTGTCGGCAAACTAAGATAGACTTTATGACAAGAGGTCATCAGGCTAACAGGTAGCTCATCATCACTGTCAAAATACATCCATACCTGAAATCTTTTATGGGCTGACTTCATCACGTCATCCTTAAGAAGTTTGTTCAGGTGGTTAATACAGGAGACTGTGTGTGTGTTCTTCTTCAGAAGGAGCCAGTAACCCTTCTGGAGACAACGATGTAAGCGTAAACTGAGACCCTCCTCTCTGCCTTGACCAAGAGCCAACACGTCGAGAGACTCCGGGTCAGATGACATCATCGGGTGACACAGAGGCTGGACCTGCTGCAGGATGTACTCCACGTCCAGCGGCGCCGAGCTGTAGAGGATGATGGGCTCTGAGGCGATACCTTTACTTGCTACAGAGAGAAGAGCTTTGGCTGTTGCCTCACTTGCCTCTTGCTTCAGAACCCGTTGTACGTACATCATAGCTGCTTCATCAAGACGATCTGATCTAAGGCAGTTAATAAGGATGAGCTTAGCCACACCTCGTATCTTCCTTTCCATTACCTTAGGCAGTGTTCCTGTCTCCGGCTGCTCAGTGATGTACCACACCCGCCACAATTTATCGTGCGTGATCATGTGGTCCGCCAGTTCACGGAAAGGTTCAATGGTTGACAGAGCCAACACCTGAGCCCATTGTCTCTCGGTGAGCCAATTAGGACGTGAGTTAGTGGGCAGCTCTGGTTTTAAAGGTTCTAATTGGCTGTTGAAGGAATTTTTTTTGAGGTGAGGCCGGAGATCTACAGGAGCATATGGAGGGCCAGTCTGTGATATTAAGGGAGTGTAGAGGAGGGAACAGAACTGGGGAGTTATCAGCCCGATGTGACACTCGTACCACATAGCCAGGATAAGTCCCACCGTCACCAGCGATATTGTGCTCACCTGCTCCTGGAAGTGTCTGCAGGAGGAAGGTAAATATTAGCACCATCAACACGACTACAGTAGTGACGTAATGTAAAACTGCAACTCATAACAAGGATGATTAATGTGCACAAAGTAAAGAAAATAGAATCAATGAAGGAACATATCTGTTTAGAATAATTCGCATCTTACTTCAGTATGACCAACTCGTCCACAATTTATATTTTGTAAACAGATAATGACAAAAAAAGTTTATGACAGTCAAGAGATTATAAAAACAATATGATCATGTTATATAATCACCAAAATACAATAATATCATCACTAATTTAAACTGTTACGAATATAAAGAGAAACCAAAATAAACTACTGTATGCATAATGAACATGCTAATGTATTTATAGACAGTGTATGTATAATGTGCGTCGTGTGAGTCAAGAGCGTCGATTGCGTCAAGTGCGTCATGTCCGTCATGCGTCATTGTGGCTGGTGAGGCGACTGACCTGAAGAGTGACTGCAACATCTTGATGACGACATTGTTGGCCAACATGCTGCCCCACGAGGCGGCGAAACTCTGCGGCTGCATCTCACCGATGATGAGGCTACTGAAGCGGTGTATCCCCATGGTGAGGGACGGCTGCAGGCGGGGGAAACGCTCCACCATCAGGTACAGACGCGTCATGAGATATGCTACTTTCCTGTAAGTGTTGTTACCTTCCTTGGCCACTTCGACTGTCCTGCGAAGGTCGTGACATTTTTTCTTGGCTTCTGATGCCTTAGCACACGCGGCCTGAAGCAGCTCCATCAAGGTGCTCTCCTCCAGAACATCGTCATCAAAGCGGGACATGAGACTTCTGATCGTTTCTTCTTGTTCCGCGAGTTGCTTCTGTCGGTCGAGTAAGTCCCATTCACTTTTCTTCAGCACCTCCAACAAGTCTGGCTGACAGTGAAAGGATATCCTCGCCACCAGGAGCACCCCTAAACCCTCCTGCTGACTCTCTATGTTCACCACGTTGACTAAAGTTTTGATGTTGTTGCTGATCTCAGTTTCTCGAGTCTTCAATAATATTATAAGTTTAAAGTTATCGTGAAGATCTATCTCCTTCTCCCCAACTTTGACAAGAGTTTTGTTGACGTCATCTGTTTGTATTCGCTCCATCTCGAGAATCTGGAGGATGTGGACAGGCAGTGAGAGCTCCTCTTGTCTCACAACACACGTCAGACCTTCTGTCATAATCTTCTCAAGTTGGTCCAAATAATCACAACTTTTAAGGTCAATCTCGACGGCACCTTTCCAGTTACGGATCCAGTCCTCGAGTATGCAGTGCGGGTCAAGGATCAGCTGAGAGAGG
The DNA here is from genome assembly GCF_018991925.1 of Homarus americanus. NCBI lineage: Eukaryota > Metazoa > Arthropoda > Malacostraca > Decapoda > Nephropidae > Homarus > Homarus americanus. Next base: position 62,490 of record NW_024750561.1, read on the forward strand.
CTCGAGTTGTAGATGATGGCAGCGTTCTCGAGGGAGAAAGTATCAATGGGCAAACCTTCCTCATGCCACCTGACCTGTAACTCAAGAGGGGCTAAAATATCCAAGACGTTTTTCTCCTTCGTATAAAAAATACACAATTCATCCATCTTCTCCTGCCAGTCCTTAACAACAACTTGTCTCTCTGTGTGAGTAAACACTCCTACATACGTCACATAAGCTGCGGCCAACACAGCATCACCATAAAGGTTACGAAGCTTGACGCTACTGTGGGACAGAGCTTCTTCCCAGTGAATCTTGTCCTCCCCCAGCTGCGTCATTACCTTCTGGGCCAGCTGTATCCGCCCTTCCAACACCTTCATCTCTTCTTCAGCAGCTTCTAGTTGTTGTTCCTTCTCCTTCAGTTGTGCCATAAGCATTTGATGCTCAATGCCAAAGCCAGCCAAGTCTTCCTCGTATTGCTTAATGGCGTCCTCTGTTGCTTCGACGTCCCTGGCGATGATGTCCGCCTGCACCTTCAGTGGGTGATAGTCCTTGTACACTCTCACGTACTTCTCAAAGGCGTGTAGCCAATTGAGAAAAGTTCCTGTTGTAGAAGATTCTTCCGTAACTTTTTCAACATTCAGTTCTTCCATCTTGAGATAAGACTGGATCCTGGCAAGAACTTTCTCGTTCGTGTCCTCGACGGAAATTTTTCGTATGGATGATATAAAGTTCAGTCCATTAGACATTTGCTTCTTTGCTTCATTCCATGACGGATCTAACCCAAGTGTCGTCAACACAGCATCGAACACTAACTCAAAACATTTTGGCGGCCTCCCAAGACTCTTCAAACTCTCGAACTCTGCTCTTGTAATACGATCTAACTTCCGATGAATTGCTTTCATTTCTAGTTTAGGTGCAGTGAGGTCACGGCTGATCAGTTCTCGTATCCTTGTCGACTCATCCTGCTGTCTCTTGAGGAGCACAGCATTCTTGGCGAGGTCCTGCTCCAGCCTTCCCTGCTCAGACTTGATGTTTCTCATCTTGAGGACAACACCACCACAAGACTGTTGGATGTACGTCACCTGTGCTCGCTGCTCCTCCAGTTGGTTAGATAATTCTGTCACTCGCTGTTGTGTTTCCTCAAACTTAACGATACTGATATTCAATTTTTCTTTTTCCTCAACTATATCAGTGAACATTTTGTTGTATATCTTTAGATACATTGTCAAAAATTCTAAAAATATTGCCGAGGGGTTGGAGCCGGTGTTACAGTGGATGCTGGCCATTATCTCTGCCACGGACTGTGCTTTTATTTCCGAGAGATTTTGGTCTAGTTTCTCTGACAGTATTTGTTTAGCGATATTCTGGAGGTCTGCCATACACCACTCCTGGAATGTATCAACACTATAAAAAGTTGATATTATGGGAATGTATTTGAGGATCTCGTGAGCTTCTTCGAGTGATGGAACAGATACTAAAATCCTGATGCTACTTTGTCTCTCACTATCCTTCTCAATATACTGCTGCTCGACTAGTAAGTCATCCAGAAACTTTAAATTACTTACATCTTCCACAACATTCCAGTCAATGATAACAAGAACTGGGGTACCCATTTTGAGATCACTGACAATATTCTTGGTCTGTGTCGTAGCTTCAACTTCCGTTCCAATAATATCATAAATCTTGTAATTGGCGACTGAGGAGGCAAGGCGAGCACACATTTTCTTCCCACAGCCTTCAGGACCCACAAGTAGAAGATGTCCTCCAATACTCTCAAGTGCTGTAGAAGGACTTTTATCACTCTCATGTTCTCTTACTGTAGTGCTATTATTTCCTAATATCCTCAACAGACGAACAGTGTGGTGAACAAGGCCGTCGTAGATTGCAAACATTCTATTGTTGCCAATGAGAGCCTTGCCAACCTTCTTCAGATGGGGTAAAATCTTCTCAATGTCTGTGTCCTCGTAGAAGTTGTCATCATTGCCAAGACGAGTCAATAGAAACATTCTTGGGTCAGTGCAGATGCTCTCAAGGTTAATACAGAGATATTCCGTCAATACTTCGTTCATTAAGTTATCAAAGTCATCCTGAGGTACAACACCGACGTCCTGGAACACTCTGTAACACTCGTGAGTTAAATGCTTCAGGAAGTTGTCTCGGTCTTGGGTTTCTTCGTCAGCCAGCTGGAGACCTTTTAGTACCGATACTATCTGACGGGGGTGGTGGATGATCGCCAGGTGGTCGCCACACGCCACCTGGCCGCTCTCACCCATACGCCGGTAAAGGTAAATAATTCCTTCAGCTACAACAGTCTTCAAGCACTTTACCTCCTGCTCGAAGTGGCCTAAAGTTTGATCATACAGTTGACTGAAGATGGCCTCCAGCTCTTCATTCTCAAAGTCAGGCATCGTGAGGGTATGGAAGGACTCTGACCAGTAGGTGTCAATGTGTTCAGTTATCTCTTGTGTTTTCTCCTGACCAAAGTTACAATCTATCTTTTGGAAAGTAAACATGTAACACAGCTCAGGAATCTTGAGAAATGATTTACTGTCATGACTGTATAATTTTCGATTATTTGCAGTGAACTTAACTGTTGCCAGAATTTCATGCAATTGCACGTCACCCTCGCTGCAGTGAAGATCATCTATTAATAAATGTAACTTTGGCTTTTTACAGGCAAGAACATCTTTGCCCTGTTTCATTAGACTCTTTTCAATTGCGTTTTGAATATCTTTGGGTCGAGTACAAGCTGTATGACTCAACACAGTCACTTCGCTGAAGGGATCAGAATTCTGTTGCAGAACATTGATGATGGCAGTCTTCCCTGATCCAGGAACACCTTTCAGAAGGACCGGGATACCTTCAGCCATTAACATTTGGGTCATGTGAGAGTACTTGATGATTCTGTCCGTTGGGATGATACTACACTCGATGACTGGCAGACGAAGCTGAAGTTCCTCAAACCTTGGCGCAAGTTTACTCCAGGAGGCGAAGTGTCCTGTGGTCACGTCAACGTAGTAGTCATAAATGCCTCCCTCTGGCACGTCCTCAATCATCCTGGTCACCACCTCCTCAAACTCTGCAGCTTCAGACGAGGAAATATTCGCCCCAAAAGACCAAATAATACTGAATATGAAAGCTGGTGTAAGTCTGGCTACCCAGTCCTCGGGGTCAGCGTTAACCAACTCGGTCTCCAGGAAGGATCTCATGATGGCCACAAACGCCTTAGCTTTCATTAGCATGTGAGGTTTGGTAATGGTCTCCGGGTTCATTATATTAATAAAATTTGGAAGGTTTCTCTTTATTAAGGTCTGAAGGGCTCGGGAGATTCTGTTATTTGTGATGGTGCTTCTCCAGCTCTGAATGACGTCCTCCCACAGCTTAGGTTGTGCTGGGAAGTACACGGCATAGCAAGAGGTTAACTCAGCTGGGGAGAGATGACTCACGTCTCCTGATATCTCAAAGATAATCTTCAAGTTATTAGGAAATGAAATTGATTGCCGATGACCAGTAAGGAAATTGTTTTTGGTGAAGTGTACATGAAGAAAGAAGTTCCTGAGCCAATTGTGTCCTTGAGGTCCTTCTAACACCAGCCAGCTCTCAGATGAGGGACTAGACTTATGAAGTTTCCTTAACAAGTGTGAAAGATATCCCTCACTAGTCTTAACCACCACCTCCTCGTTGGGCCCGTACAGTAAGTCATCATCAAGGATCAGGGGATTGAGGACCTCCACTTTGGTAACTTTACAGCTCACATTGCCTTCATAATTAAGTGTATTATAAGCTGCCTCTAATAACTTCAATGATGTAGATTTTCCTGAACCAGAAGTCCCGAATAATATTATCATTTGGTTCTTGGATATGGCGTCGTGCAGCTGAAGAATTTTCTCCACATAGTTGTCCTTCACAATATAATCGTTGTCTTTCATTTCATCCACCACAGCCTCCTTCAGGACCTCGTTAACGGGAGACGCAGCATCGAAGTCAGGGAACAGGAGCTCGAACACCTCTTTAAACACTGGCAGGTCATCATCCTTTAGCTGTGGTATTAAGTATTCTTTTAACGCTAAAGGAATGGTGTCTATTTCATCAATCTCAGGTTGTCTCTTCATGATGTCCTTGGCCAGAGTGATGATGATGAAGGCGCTCCTCGTACCCAGCTGCCAGCGGTAACGGCGAGGGAGGGCTGTTGACAAGCTCTCCACCGCCTGACTCACTTTCACTGCCAGGCTCTTACACTCCTTGAAGCCTTCCACCAGCATCACACACTCAGTAATCATCTGCAGGAGAATGTGTGTCTTATTATATGGTATTTAAAAGTTAACTCTTATTTAAGGCGGGTCGTATGTAAAGAAGACTTAATTTGATTTTAGTAAAGTAAGGAAAGGTTATGGTTTGATTTATGTTCAGTAAGTGATGTGTTTATTCTCATGACCCCTTTAATGTTCTTGTATAATTCTTTATTGATATCTCTACGTGGAAGATTAGGTTGTGTGGCGAGCACGTGTCAGGATATCTGTGTGTGTTTGCGTGTGTGTGGAGGCATAAATCTTATAACTATCATTTCAACTGTGACACCTGTGGCACTTTTAGAGTGACCAGTGCAATGAAAATGTCTCGATCACATTAGGCCTAAAAAATAATTCCTTATACTTGTTCTTCTGCAATTCTCAATGACCGCTGTTGGTTACTCTAAAATATATTCTCCAGTTGGTCACTTTACTTTTAATAAAAAAATAAAGATATTCGCAACATTCACCAACATGATACATAAAGAAAATACCACAGCATGAAGGACTGACTGTGTTAGGGATGTTAACATGACTGTCTGGAGTTTACCATTACCTGTAAATCCGGAGAGAACATGACGACAGGTTTACACTGTTGCCTGAAGATGTCCATGATCTGGAGGGAGGACTCGTGGCTGGGCTCCATCTCCAGCAGGACAGCAGCCAGGGGAGACACCGAGACCTTCACCCCCTCCAGGATCTTCGTTGGCGGCTGTTGTTGTTTACTGCCTCGGCCACCACCAGCCTTGACTCCTGTAGTTGTTGCTGCTCGCTGGGCATCTTGCAACGACCTCAACATCTCACCAAGAACGGGCACAACATCGAGGTTGAGACAGTGAGCCTCTTCAAGCAGCAGCCAACTGTGGGACTGACTGGTTCCTATGAGCGTCTGTGCCAGCTGTACAGTAGTGAGGGAAGCAGTGCAGGCCATTGTGACGAGGTGGCGACCTAGGAGATGAGCCATCGTCTTGACCGTGTCTGTTTTGCCACACCCATGAGCACCCAACACCCCAACAGCCACACCCTGAGACAGTACCCGCGCTAAGTTGTGGATGGAGCGAGAAGTGGATGGAGTAATTGCCGCAAAGGACCACAATCCTTGATACTCCCAAGAGTAGGACAAGTCGAAGGATCCGATCTGCAGCAACATATTGTCAGTGTCTTTCTCCCACGAGTATCGCAGTGGCATGTCGCTCTCACTTGTCAGACCTTTCCTACTCTCTGAAGCGAAGGTGAGGAAGTCTCTCATCTGCAGTACTGTGAGGTAAAACAGACGGATTTTCTCTCGTACAAGTTTAGATAAATTTCCCTGAAGACAACCGTCAAGTCGAGTCTGAGAGTCCCTCGCTTTCTTTTTAAATACTTGAAGTTGGTCAGAATTCAAATGACCTTTGAACTTAGCCAGAGCTCGACTTATCTCTACCGTCCAGTGCATCACGAAGGCGATGGCGGTGACTTGGAGAGGCCAGAGCTTCACGATGTCATCCACCTTCATCACTGCAGACTTCATACTGTTTCTACACTGCTTCACATTATCTTTAAGAGTCGTTTCTATGGCAGCTGAGAGATTCTTGAGCCAATTGTCAAAAGAACCAATAATAGGAATATAAGAATTGAGCTCCAGAAATTCTCCCTCTGAAGAATATACTCCAATGGCTTCTAGTCCTCCTATTTGGCTGTTCTTCTCTTGTTTTATTTTTGTAATGTTAGTAAACAACTTGGGCAGGAAGGGCTTGGCATGCTCGCCGTCCAACACAGTGGAGATGGTAGCAACAAGGTCATCGTCTGATAAAAGCCAAAATCGTGAATATTGTTCCTTTCGGTCCTGCAGATACGGCTTAACGTGAGTGGCCATACCGTTGAATTCTTCTGATATGAACTTGACTTCCTCTTGAAGGTCTTCCTGGAGGGCGAACACTTTAAGGAAGTGTTCTGACGTCATGAGTGTAGACAGCTTTCTCCAACGGTCGTTCAGGGAGTCAAAGATGGCCGTCGCCTGTACCAAGTGTAGCCTCACATCAGCCACGTGGAAGAAAGGCTCCCAGGTGGCCCATTTCTTCTGCAGCTCCTCCACATTCTCCAGAAACTCTATCATAGAGGAGAGCATAGAGCGGATGTCCTCGATGTCGTTAATGTATGGCTTAGCGTGATGTGAGGCGGCCAAGATCTGCAACCTCATGTTCAGCTCTGCGATGATCGAGTTGGCGTCTGACGTCGACTCGACCACAGACACACCCATGGAGGCGATGGGCTTAAGGCTGAGGCTGATCTGTGAGGCGAGGTTGTTGATGTCCTGGATGGCATTAACAATTTTGGTCTCCTCTGTTGAGTCTATTATGATGGCGCCCATCTCTTTTTTGTAAGATGTTAAATTCAGCTTCTGAAGGAAACCGAGAGTGAATTCCTCCGAATCCTTATCAAATTCCGTCTTGACGAGAGACTTAATTTGGCGCCAGTGATGGTCTCTAAGGTTAGCGTTTTGTAGGTTGAGTGTGAGAGGAACCAGAAGCTTGCACAACTCTACACGAGTTAAAATTTCTTCTTTTAATTCCCACTCACTCTCTCCCAGAGCAGCTCTGTTTTCTATTTTACCTCCAGCGAAGGCAGCAAAAGGCTGTATCGCTCTTATCTTGTGGCCATACACTGACAATGTCTCTTGCAGGGCCACAACACTAACTTCCCACACAACTATACCAGCCCAAGTGTCCCACGCCTTCTGCCACTCCTCCAGCAGCGACCACATTTTTTCCGCGGACACAAGATCATGTTGGAAGGCTGGCAGCTCCGGAAATTCAATCACTGACAACGAGAGAAGTTCCAGAGTTTCATTAATAACCAGTTTGTTCATAATATCTGACATCATTTCTTTTAGGTTTGCTATGTTCTCGTTCGCCTCTGGAATAGTTTTATCAAACCTGGTCGGCAACATTTGTCTGAACTGCAGCTTAAGATTCTCCACTTCTTCCATGACTATCTCTGAGCGGTCAGTGTAAGCCTTCCTGTACCTGTCAAGGGCTGAGTTAAGCTCCAGGATCTTGTTAGTTAATGAAGTTTCAACAGTATCCCACTCGCTCTCAAGCTGTGCGAGACTCGTATTTACATTTGAGGGAATTTTATACTGATATTTCTTCAACACCTCAAACTGCTCCCGTACGGGCTGGAACTCATTTCTGTATTTTGTTAGTTGTTGCCGTGATGAGTGACATTCCTCAGCAGAGGAGAGAAGAGAAGGAATATCTTGTGGGTCGCTTTTAAGTAAGCATTTTGTTTCCTTGCTATAATTATACAAAGACTCCAACTTGTCTGAGGCTATTTTGAAAAGGTTTCTCTCGAACTCAGATATCCAAGACTTACAGAGCTTAATAAGTTGCGTCTTCAGCTTTTCGGAATTTATATAGAATGTTCCCACCTTCAGGTGATCATCCACGTTCTCGATATCTCTCAGTTTTCTCTCAAAAGTCATTATATCCGTCTCGAACACATAGACGGACTTGGCATTCTTGAGGTAGTGTTCGAAAAACTCTTCTCTGTTTACCTCCCACAGGTCGCGGTATTGATGCCACTGCTCCAGTTTTTCTTTCAGGTCTTCCACTTGTGTCTGGAACTCTCCTGATAGTTTCATCTGCAGTTTATCACTAAGTTCGTCTTCCAGCAAAGGCAAATGTTCATGAGCTTTTGCTTTCTCAAGAGCAAATCGTCTCAGAAGACAAGGAATCTTGACCAGACTCTCAGAAAACTGAGTTCGAAGGGAAGTTACCACATTTAGCACACGGTTCACTGAAGGCTTACACACGATTCTTGAGTTCGTCAGACTAATGGAAAGTTTGAACACAGGTGAGAGCTGTTCTGATGGGCAGCTTCGAGAGCCCATCAACATTCCCTCAAACGACAATAATGACTTCCTCAGAATTTCTTTTTGACAGTCCATGAAAAGATGATCAATTCTTAATACATAATCCAGCCAAGCCTTCTGAGACTTGACGTTGGTTTTCTTTATAAGAGTTTTGTAAAGAGTGTCCAGAATGTCTTCCATTTTCAAGAATTGAGACTTTACGTTCTCAATGGTGGAGCCGAGTTGGTGAATGAGATCAATCTGGAACTCGTCGTTTTCATAAATAGTTTCATCGTCGTTGAGATATAGAGTGAGATTCTTAGTGCTCATGAGGATACTGGAGATATTCTGGTTCACCGTCAGGTACTGTGTCACTTGTTCCTGCACGGTGCTTACTATACCGTTACACCTGGCGAGGAGGGAGGTCGTCTGCTGCCGATGCATCCAGCTGATGGCAGAGAGACCAGGGAAAAACGTCTTCACTGTCGCCTGAATTTGTCCTTCAAACATCGCCGCCTCATCACGAGAGATCCTGGTCATGAAGCTGTTGAAGCCTTCAGCACACTCACGCACCTGTTGAAGCAGAGAAAATTTTCACTTAGTTGTACAGTCACCCAAAAAAGTCTTCTCTCCTCTCCTCCTGCACCACTAACCCGAAGATTCAGACTCGTGAACCTGAAACAGTACACAATGACGCATTATTCTTCCATAAATGCTTCGGATTCACGAGTCTGAATCTCGGGCTTCGTGGAGCATCATGCTAGACGAGAAGACTTTTGTGGGTGACTGTACATTATGTAAACATTCCATACTACGTGTACTTGTATGTATCGAGGCTCACAACTCTTACAACACACATATTTCGTTTGTTTTATTAATTCTCATCACTCAATACCTACATGTACCTTCTTATTCCCACGTAATAAAGTACTACAATAATAGTTCACTAAAGCACTGGAATAGATGTTTGAGGATCTGGTAAATTTAAGACCTTAATAATAACTAAATGGGAAACCTTACAAGATTTCTTGCATTTAATTGATCTATTTCACCTTAGATAGTTTCCCATGTTCGTCTTCTCTCTCCTTCATAACTTCAGTGTAATGCCTCACCTGCTTCTTCAGCTCCATGTAGACGCTGTTCTCCATAAAGATTGGGTTGATGCTCTCAGGGATTTCAAACGCCATGGCCTTCCACGCTGCCGCCTCCTCCAGGTTCTTATACAGCTGCCTGAACAACACACACAGTTCAGGTCTCAAGGAGAAAAGTAACGCTTAATCCAAAATAGTATCTAATTTATAAGACACACAAAGACAAACCATACACACACTCCCAGAGACACACTCACAAGATACACACTTCCAGACGCACTCCCACACACACTCACATATCAAAGTTGTCCTGAAGGGTCTGTACGGGTCCTGGCCTCCACCTAAAGATCGGTTCCATAAGACGTTTATAAGGGTTGGGTTCCAGTGAAGCATTCCAGGCGGCGTACATGTTTGAGACGACCCCCTTCAGTAGCGTCACCGTCCGTCCCCACCGCCTGTAGATGGAGTCGAGGCGAGGGTAGTACGGGAGCCATGACTGGTTCTTCAGGAGCTGAGAATGGAGGCAGGAATTCTTACATGTGTCTGTGTTTATTCCAAGAGCGATAAGGTCATGTTTATGTGATAATGTATTACTAAATTTTAACAACTTTGGTATTTAGTCGTGTATTGTAGGTTAATTAAATACTCATCAACAATAAGAGAAAATGAAAAAGACAAATCTGATCGCTTGAAAAATCTCGACCCTAATTTATTTCACCTAAGATTTACCACCATAACGCTAACCTAACCTAACCTAACCTAATCTAACCTAACCTCATCCCCCAAATAGTGTTAGGGTGGTTAATCTTTAGGTGAAGTAACCTGGGGTGGAGATTCTTCAGGTGATCTGAGATTCTACCATGTGTGTGTGTCGTTGTTACTTCACTAGTTCAATTCTCGTCATTGAGTAGGAGTCATCTGATCTTCCTTGTTGTGGTAATCCTGAGTCATACAGTTTACAAATCATGGTAGAGTCATGGTGGCCTCAGTTTATGGTTGTTTAGAGTCATGATGGCCTCAGTTTATGGTTGTTTAGAGTCATGGTGGCCTCAGTTTATGGTTGCTTAGAGTCATGGTGGCCTCAGTTTATGGTTGCTTAGAGTCATGGTGGCCTCAGTTTATGGTTGATTAGTGTCATGGTGGCCTCGAGTCATGGTAGGTTACAGTCATTGTTGTATAGTCATGGCATAGTCTACAATCACAATAGAGTCACTTTAGTCTTGGGTCACGGTGGTCCTTTTGACTTGGAGTGACTCACATTGACCTCTTGCTCGAGTTTCTTACGAGTATCAGCCGCCCACTTGGCCATCTTGGAGTAATAGAACCCGTCACCGCCCACCTTCATAGACCGGAACACATACTCCTTCTCCACCTCCTCGAAGTCCCGGTCAAACAGGTTAAGAATCTGAGAGAAAATATAGTCAATAAACTTAGCACAGGGAGAAGGAAGGTGTGTTAGATTACCAATTAATTATCACAAACTATATAAACGTTTAATATACGAACCTTAATTATGTATCAGATTACTATTTAATTATCACTCAAATTCTAGTAACACTTAGCACAGGAGTTAAGGTGTATAGTATTACTAATTAATCATTACTTAAATTCATATAAACATGATTAAATACTGACAGGGTTGAAAAGTAAACATCTTAAATCCACGAGGGGAAAAAAAAGGCTTAAAATTAATCTGAAGTAGACATAAAAAATGTTGTACTTACGTGGTCGATCATAACATAGAAGACAGAGAACAGAGACTTCCTGGCTGCTAGTGGTTTGAAGACGTTGAGGACCCGCAGCCCTTGAGCCACTGTCTCCACCGTCTGCACCGCTGCCACCATCACACACTGGTACCTCCTCTCTACCTCCTCCATGCTCTCCCTGAACCTGTAGATACCAGACTTTAGTACATTGTGATACTTTATTCCATATCCCTTCAATGATATACTTGATCCTATAATACCAAGGGATAGTTCCTCCAGTTCATTTTCTTCATGTACAGTCGCCTGCATTTCTACCTGGTACAGTAGCTTCGCGCCTTTTGTGAGATGTGGCACAACTGTGGGATGCTTATCTAACATCATTAGTCTGGTTACTATTGCGAGGTTCCTTAAGAGCCATTTAGGGAGTTTTAATATGATGTAAACAAACACAGTATTGCCACATCTCCCAAAACGTGTCAGCCACTGTACCAGGTATAAGTGCAGGCGACTGTACATGAAGAAAATGAACTGGAGGAACTATCCCTTGGTATTATAGGATCACTTTACAGGCTGAAGGTGATACAGGTAAACACGTACTCTCACACAGCACCTCAGTCTAACACGTACTCTGACACAACACCTCAGTCTAACACGTACTCTGACACAACACCTCAGTCTAACACGTACTGACACAACACCTCAGTCTAACACGTAATCTGACACAACACCTCAGTCTAACACGTACTGACACAACACCTCAGTCTAACACGTACTCTGACACAACACCTCAGTCTAACACGTACTCTGACACAACACCTCTTTCTAACACGTACTCTGCTCACTAATACACGTTCATATTAAGTGTTATTACCGAGCATTATACTCTCTTATGTAACTTTAATTTGTACATAACAGTAATCTTAGTCAAATGCCTTCCCGATGCTGGCCAGACAGCTCCAGTCACCGGATCCACTGATGGTTGCAGCAGGTGCATGGGGCAGCTGGCAACACTATTGACTTGATAACTGTGATGCTTGAGGGGAAAAAAGTCTCAGATTTTTTAGCAGAGGAGTGACGCGGGTTATGTGGGGGAAGAAAATAAAGTATTTCATGGTGAGAGTAAACACTGTTTTTTTTCTATAACTACTGATTAGATATACTTTTTTTTTTTTATATCAGAATTTGTTGTTTTTCATTTGCAGATATAAAGGTCAGATTCATGCAAAATTAACCCCTTGAGGACGATGATTAACTCCAATGACGATAATTTTACCCTTTGATGACTATAATTTAACCCATTGATGACTATAATTTAACCCTTTGATAACGATAATTTAACCCTTGGATGACGATAATTTAACCCATTGATGACGATAATTTAACCCATTGGTGACTAATTTAACCCTTTGATGACTACAATTTAACCCTTTGGTGACTATTATTTAACCCTTTGATGACTATAATTTAACCCTTTGATGACTATAATTTAACCCATTGATGACTATAATTTAACCCTTTGATGACTATAATTTAACCCATTGATGACTATAATTTAACCCTTTGAGGACTATTATTTAACCCTCTCATCCTCAAAGGGTTAAATAACAACACTATCCCCAGCACTCTCATATAACCAACCACTTACAGTACGTCACTTTCCCTGATATATAAGAGAATCTGATACACTTCCTCTCTGAATCATCCTCACTACACTCACAAGCCTGGATTGATAAAGCGGCAATGAGTCTCTTAAACAACATTAAGTATCACGGAGAAGGACACTGAAAGCATGTATGTACTCAGCTCTCCCCTCTGGAAGTTGCTTCAATGGTCATCTGTCACGTTGGTTCAGAGCCTTCCTAGGGTGAGTGTACGTTCTTAAATGTATAAATAATTATTATATATTCCTATGTATATAATAATAATAATAATACAGGAAAAGGCAACGAAGGAATAATAGTTTCTTTAAGGCTTCAAAATTATTACCTGTCAAAGTGCTTAAGCCAGTCCTTGGAGGTGAGGTTGAACACGACGTGACTCTTCCTGCCTACAGCCTTAAGGGCGGCCTCCAGCACCCGGTCCACCTGTGCCAGTTCCTCCTCCAGTAACTCACTCTCAGCACCTCCCTCAGCACCACCCAAGGACTTCACCGACATCATTCCTCCGTCACCGTGTCTGGAGGAGTGATGGCTTGTGTGAATAAGTTTGTTTTGATTATATGAGTCAGTGCTTAAAAATTCTTCAAAAGTTTATTTCAGTGATTTTTCTTTTTTCTACACTATGAGTTCCTTGCAACACACCCAACACCATGAGTTCCTTGCAACACACCCAACACCATGAGTTCCTTGCAACACACCCAACACCATGAGTTCTTGCAACACACCCAACACCATGAGTTCCTTGCAACACACCCAACACCATGAGTTCTTGCAACACACCCAACACCATGAGTTCTTGAAACATACCCAACACCATGAGTCCTTGCAACACACCTAACACCATGAGTTCCTTGCAACACATTCATTTCCAACAATACCTTTGATCACACGCTTTACCAACAGATCTATGCAACACTACACCACGAGTCCTTTGCAACATCCCTAAGCACCGCCTATCACAATACTGCTTCATTATACCAACATTCTTACACCACACAAACATGCTATTCTACGAAGGCGATATACCACTATCTCCCCCAGCTGTCCTCACCACACAAACAAACTCCTAAATTAATACATAAATTGTTGTCATAATTTTACTCTAACGCCTCGCCCAACGCTCCTAGCGCTAATATAATCAAATATCTAGTGAGCTGTACCTGGTGATGCATACAGAACTACCCACAAATAGTGATGCTGAATTTTGCTGTTAGTATTCCTCTATCTACCTGTATAAATATTAATAAGTTCCGTGGTCGAGGTTTTCCGAATCTTCACCTAAACTCTGAACATGATGCAGGTCTCTCATTCTCTACCCTTCAGTCACCAATGCTGCTATGGTCCGCTCCTTTACTGAGACAGTTGTAACTTACCTAAGTCACTAAGGTTACACCTCTCCTCTTATCCACCTCATCACAGTTGTGGGGAACAGGCCAACTACATGTGTTATACCCCGTATGGAGAGACCATTATCACGGAGAGAGATAATGTGACCTCTGAGCACCAACTTCTCGTCTCTCTGATTCATGTTGGCTTGGTGGAGCTTCTGATCACTCTCATCAGCGGCAAATAACAACACCTAGGTGAAACACACACACACACACACACACACACACACACACACACACACACACACACACACACACACACACACACACATACTGTATATATAGCTAGCGTATTATACAAAGAACTTCAAGTAATGAATACACTGAAGACTCTTGATATATGAGCTCTGTTCACCTACTTCTTATGGTGTTCATTCGAAACCAATTTCCCTGTTGTATTTTGATACTCGAATGGATACTCCTATCACTACAGTTTTCTTCTCTCGTCAGCAGAATATTCATATCAATATCCTTCCCATCTCCTTTTGATGAGTACTCGTTTGAATCACACTGCTCCGTTGCCAGTTCCACTGTGTGTGTTGGTGGGAGACTCGGCGCAGTGACCTGTCGTCCAGGAAGGGTACAACAGGCTATGCACCCTTCACCGCCAGTGTACTACGAAATTCTGAACGGAACTGTACCTTGTGAGCTGGGCCTTACTGAGGCCTATGTATTTGAGGTCCTCACAGCGGCTGACGAAGAGCTCGACGGGGAGGAAGATGGCGTCGGTGTCGGGGAGCCAAACGTGTGGCCGATCCTGCTCCCCGAAGTGTGTGGCCAACTGCCAGGTAGCCAGAGGATGGTGGGAGAGAAGGTGACAGTTAGTGTGGTGTAGTGTGTATTCCTTTTTCTCATCCTTCTATCCATATTCTTCTACACAATTCTATCTTCCTTCCTTATAATATTTCATGAACCTCTCGTTTACTTCAGTCCATCCCATCAATTTCTGTGTACTTCAATACCTGGGCACCACCCTCTCTACCCCCCCTCCTCCCTCTCCCTCCCTCCCTTCCTACCTCCCTCTCTCTCCCTCTCTCCTCACCTCTTTATAACAATTCTTCCATTCCCTACAACACTTGATAGCGACCTCCACCAGACCCAGCGAGTCCTTCCCCTCCGGTGTCTTGAAGGACGGAGTCTTCGAAGTCGGGGAGAAAAGGGTGTCGAGAGGGAGGTGGACCTGACATGCCCTCGTGACCTCCCATGACACACGCACACACAGCTCCGTCATGACCTCTCTAATGGGGGGGGGGAGTAACGTACAGACACTACAAATGTTAGAAAAAAATCAGACTCAGTCTTCTGTCATCATCATCATCATTGAACATCAATCATCTTCATCATCATCATTGAACATCAATCATCTTCATCATCATCATCATGAGAAAGAAGTCACAATAAACTTGGTCTTACTGTTTGTGGTAGTGGTCTGAGTGCATCCAGATGATTCTCAACAAGGCGAGAACATCATACATATGTTCCGTCAGCGCCTGTACAGAGTCGTTGTACAGTTGGTCCAGCGGTGCCTCAAGGTGAACCAGCTGTCCGCCAGTCTCCTTCAACCGCTTCTGTACCATCTGTCAGGGGAATATGTTTACTGTACCATCTGCTTGTCTTCCTTCTTGCCTACCTTTCTGTTTCTCAAAAAGGATTTATCAAACTTTAAATCGGCATCACTGAGAGGCTTATTACCACAGTACAGCACCACATTACAGTACTATGTCACCACAGTACAGCACCACACTACAGTACTATATGCCACCACAGTACAGCACCACACTACAGTACTATATGCCACCACAGTACAGCACCACACTACAGTACTCTATGTCACCACAGTACAGCACCACACTACAGTACTCTATGTCACCACAGTACAGCACCACACTACAGTACTATGTCACCACAGTACAGCACCACACTACAGCACTCTAGTACACCACCACACAGCACCACACACTACTACTACAGTGCCACCACATACAGTACTATATGCCACCACAGTACAGCACCACACTACAGTACTATATGCCACCACAGTACAGCACCACAGTACAGTACTATATGCCACCACAGTACAGCACCACACTACAGTACTATATGCCACCACCGTACAGCACCACACTACAGTACTATATGCCACCACAGTACAGCACCACACTACAGTACTATATGCCACCACCGTACAGCACCACACTACAGTACTATATGTCACCACAGTACAGCACCACACTACAGTACTCTATGTCACCACAGTACAGCACCACAGTACAGCAGTATATGCCACCACAGTACAGCACCACACTACAGTACGATGTCTTTCACCTGTCACTCTGTTCGCCCCTTCTACACCTGACTCTCCTTACAGTCAAGTCAAGGTACAATACACGTGTAACCTAAAGCCTTCTCGAACACAGACTACACTCTACATCTGACACACAAACAACACTCACGGCCAGAACAGCAGAGTATCATATATTTATTACCAACAACAGCTGTGGTATCCCCTTCCTACACAATACTACACGGAGGTCAAGTTGTCTGTGAACTGAATTTAATCAAAACCATCAGGTGTTTTGATTGAAAGTCATACCTGTACGTCTATGTTTTTATCTATCAGTAGTAAATTGATCTGAGAATAAAGTTTAAAGAGTTATTATGGTTATCCTTAGAGTGTCTACAGTTGATAGTAACAAAAGGTTAGAATGTTGTTCATGGTATTTGAGAAGTTGTTTTGTATCTGTCCTCTACACTCACCCTGAGGTTGTCGACGGCTTGCTGGAAGAGGATGATGAAAGGGGAGCTCTGAGCCTCTAAGAAGTTCAACACCTTCTTCACCTTCGAGCTCTCCATCAGGTTGAGGAGCTCCTTCAGCATCTCTCCTGCAGGAAGGTTGTGAAGCGTTAACACCAGGTGGGGGCCTATGTACAGTCATACCTCTATTTAACGGACCATATGGGAAAGTGTAGACCGTTATATCGACGTTAAGTGAAGGTTAGGTTAGGTTAAGTGAAGGTTAGGTTAGATTAAGTGAAGGTTAGGTTAGGTTAGGTTAGGTTTTGTCAGGATAGGTTCGGCTGTCAGGTTATGTCAGGTTAGATTAGATTGTTTAAGCATCAGGTGAAATAAACATTCGTGTCTACTGTGGAGGTGATCCATATATTCTTTTTTTTAGGTCAACAGGGAAAAATGTTCATTATATTCACACCTTCACTCACCTTTCCTGGAGAGTTGTCGTATCTCGTGCAGCAGACCCAGCTCCAGGGGGGAGGAGGCGTCGCCCTGCTCGAACGTGAAGAGGTGGACCTGTTCAATCCAGTGTAGCAGCAACTCTGTGGTGATTAGATATGATGAAATAAAAGGTAGGTAATTAAACATGAGATTATTATTAGGTGAGGTGAGGTTTAAGGAGACACTCGCCTTCTGTCCTGTTGAGGAGACCCACATCGAGACTTAAGCGACGCAGCTCCTCTTTGTCGTCAGGAAGAGCCAACACTTCACTAGGGAGGAACAGCAGGGGCGTCTCAGTGGCTGCCCCGACGTGGTACACCAACTGCGCCCCCACCAGGTTCACGAGGCGAGGAAGGCCTGCCAGGTCTCGGTAGTGGCCGAGGACTGATGGTTCAGCAGGTGTAGCGAGCATCACCGGCTGATACACCTCCAGGAGGAAGTGTTGAACAGCGTGCGGGTTGTCCGTCTCCACTGTACCATAACTGTGAGAGGTGGGACATGATTATAAGAGGTGGCAAAAGTGTCTATATTGTAAATTACTGCTAAATTAACTTGGCTTTTTCGTATTAATTCAACTCGAGTGTGAGTGCGCGCGCGCGTGCGTGCGTGTGTGGGTGTGTGTGTGTGTGAGAGAGAGAGATATCTAACACGTGTATAGTCACATCGTAAAAATATGGACAGGCACAACATTAAAATAACACAATGAACAATATTATTATACGTGATAAATTCTCCCCAAGTGATAAAAATTCACTCAGGTAAGCGAAACTATGAGGCTGCATGTGTGTCCCTTAATCATCTGAGATTCCATAAGCACAAGCACGCGCCAAGCTCCAAACACTGTATACATCAAACAGACATACACAGAACAACCTTGGAGGCGAGTGAGGATATTTAGCGAGACCAGCACGTGTCTGGCAGGTGTTGTGACAGACTGGTGGATTAATTAATATAATTAGTATCTCTTCATCTTCTCTTTATTTACTTAGTTGAAGCTGTCACTCGTTGATGATGTGTTATTATTGTTCTATAAGGCGTCTGAGACACCCATAAGGCGCCAGGGATCGTCTAGACGTCGTGTGTGATGTATGTAATGAAGGATTAAGTTTCCACGTGATACACAAGAGGCCATCATCACACACACAAGCTACGGTGCTTCATCCTGGCACTCGCTCAACCTTCCTGGAATAGTTGTAATCTTAATATAACACGTACGAAAAAACAATCTGGCGTGTCGATTCTTCTTGTGTTTATTGATTATCGATTTACAGCATCCTAAGGCCAAGACGTAACGTAAAAACAACACAGTAAGAGAATCTAGATGGGTCTATTTGTTCCTGGACGGATGTTGGCAGCTTCTCCCGGCAAACATTGTGAACCATAACAACGTGTATTAAGTAAACAGCAAACTTTTGTGGACGTGGTTAACTATTACAGGTGTGTGATGATATATCTACCTGGGAGAATTAACCTGTCTACAGTATAACTCGTAAAATAGCCTCTCATTCGTTTCCTCTGACCACGAAGTTGGAGAGTACTTCCTCCAGCTACTACCTCACCAAACACCCCAGACCAGACAGAGTTACCACGTACCAGACACATTCTTTGAAGTTCTGGGCGGTGATGCGCACCTCGTCATCCAACTTGAGGAAGTACCACACTGCACCTACAGCGCCCACTGGCAGGTTGAGACTCACAGCCAAGCGTGTCTTGCCGGCGCTCCTTCGGGGTACACACAGACGCTATATTAATATTGGTTCCTGGTACACAGAGAATATTCAGGTATATATGTAATATTCCTAATAGTGTCTTATGTCCTGCCTGAGTTATGGGAAACTCTCCGGGCAACAAGACAAGAGACGTGAGGTGTATTTATATGCGTTTTGTAGGGTTTTATTTATTTATTTATTTATTTATTTTTACTTCCGTCGCTTGTCTTCTCGTCCGGAGTTCCTTATAAATACAACATTAGTGACAGCAGAGAACATAACAGCAAAGAACAACGGCTTACCTGACAACATAACAGCAGCCTACCTGACAACATAACAGCATAGAACAGCGGCCTACCTGACAACATAACAGCAGCTTACCTGACAACATAACAGCATAGAACAGCGGCCTACCTGACAACATAACAGCAGCTTACCTGACAACATAACAGCAGCCTACCTGACAACATAACAGCATAGAACAGCGGCCTACCTGACAACATAACAGCACATAATTCGTTCTTCAGGGTCTCTAAGGAAGCTGGTGGCCAGAGACTTAAAGTGAGGTGTCCACTTGAGTCGAGACTTCTCTGGGAGCACCGTCAGCGTCTCAATTAGCTCCAGCTACAGGTAAACACACACACCTGAGATAATGATCTACAATACACTATATACAGTAGGTCAGTCATATTGATAAGTACGATATGTGTTTACACTATTTTATAATGGTATCAATAAAGGTTTGTATTTTGAGTGTCTTAGGTGTATGTGAGGTGTATTGTGAGTTGTGAGGTGTATGTGAGTTGTGAGGTGTATTGTGAGTTGTGAGGTGTATGTTACCTGTATGTCCGTGTGACAGGGGTGTGTGTGTGTGTCCGTTTGTTACTCACGGTCTCTGACAGCAACTCCTGTTCTAGTGCCGAGCGTTGAGCCTCGAGATGTGCCTCCTCGTCAAATTCCTCCTCCTCTTCCTCTTCTTCCTCCTCCTCCTCGCTGTCAATACACACACGTACGCAATAAGTTAATCTCTCTCTCTCTCTCTCTCTCTCTCTCTCTCTCTCTCTCTCTCTCTCTCTCTCTCTCTCTCTCTCTCTTCAACACAAGACAGGTTTACAGGTGTGTTAATCATGGTACAGGTGTGTCAGATAACGTATACCTGTGCTGAGAAAGTGTTGGATAGGTTACAGGTGTGTTGGACAGGTGTAATAAAGAGGTTACGGGAGAGATAGAAAAGTTACAGCTGTGGGGGAGAGTTGTGAGGTATGTGAGGGAGAACAGTGAGGGAGGAAAGTGAGGGAAGTGAGTGAGGGAGAGTAACTTACCTGGCAATGTCAGCATACTCAGGAGGTTCCTCTTCGGGCATATCCATCTTGGCGACTAATTAGACGGCCGGGCCACAGTCACCTGAGAGGAGGGCCACCATCACCTGGGAGGAGGGCCACCATCACCTGAGAGGAGGGCCACCATCACCTGAGAGGAGGGCCACCATCACCCTGAGAGAAGGACCACCCTTACCTGAAACGAGGGCCACATCACCCTTAGGGCCAGACACCATTACTTACACAAACTGAATAAAAGAGAGATTTGGTATGTAAAAAGAAAACACCTAAGACAAATTTAAGTAAATGAGGTGAAGTAAGATAAGGTAGGGTAGGGTAGGGTAGGGTAGGGTAGGGTAGGGTAGGGTAGGGTAGGGTAGGGTAGGGTAGGGTAGGGTAGTAGGGTAGGTTCGTTAGGGTGGTTAATCTTGTGGTTAAATATGGTGGGGAGCTAATGATTAGGTGATTCATAAATTATAAGCACAGAGCAACACAAGTACAGGCTATTGTACTCCGTCTACCACAGCTGCTCCTCAAGACACACGCTAAAATATAACTTTTATAACGTAATAAATGAATACAAATAAATTACAAGGAAAGAAGTTATTTATATATACAACAGCAAGAGTGATTGAATATTCAGAGAAAATGAAAAACATTATTCATACCTGGTGAGCTGTCTACCCAGGTGAGCTGTCTACGCAAAATTCTCTCAACACGCTTCCCAGGTTCACACCACATCATCACATTCCAGGTTTGTTTGTTATTAAATATCTGCACTGAATTCTGTACTGTATATGCCAAACTAAGCACAATCGATATAATGTAGACGGAGTTCAGTAATTTACAGTATCACTTACCAGTCACAACAAGCACGCATGAAGCAACAATTTTACCTTCTAGTGATAGGAAATACTTTATACTAAGTGTCGCCAGCTGTAACTTGTTTTAATAATCAACAGACTTTGTCTAATGTTATGTCGTATTTTATGGTCAATCTATCCTCTAATTAGGCATTGTTTGTGTCACTGTGATCACCAAATACGTGTTAAACTTCGTTATTATAGCCAGCGTTCACTCACTCACTCGTGGGCCGACAGGTAAGTTTTGTTTACAAGTGACGTCATCTGATAGCGTTACATCTTAGCGAATGTTACGACTTGCGTAATAACATCATTTATGTCTAGCATTTAAAATATTCAATAGTTATGGCTTTAAGTTTATTAGAAATCATATTAATCAAAGTATTAATCAAGTGAAAAAAAAAGCTTCATTGTTATACAGAATTAAAATATACTCCTACGATCTCACGTGTTGTGGTTACGGTATCCATAGTGACGGCGTCCCTAGCAACCAATTCTTCTACGCGCTCAGGTGAAAACAACAAATACTTGCAATATCACGAGCAAATGGCTGAGACAAACATTACACAGCATAAGTTAAAATATAAACAAAATACACAGGTAGTAATGATTTATATAAGATTACAATACCATATTGGAGAAGCTGTCATTAGTCACCATATATCATTGCAGTGTTTGTGGCGTGGCGTGTCATCATCATCGTCATCATCATCGTCGTCATCATCATCATCATCATCATCATCATTATCATCATCATCATTATTATTACTGATTTATAAGACCTAACCTGTAATGTTTTGTTATATTCGAAATGAGGTTATGTTAGGTAAAATTAGATTAGGTTAGATTAGGTTAGGTTAGGTAAGGTTAGATTGGTTAATCTTCAGGTGAAATAAGCTGGGGGGAGTAATCTTCAGGTGATCTTCTGTTACTACTGACAGTTTCTGTTGATAATACTTGTGTGTCGTAGTAGTTCGCCAGTTATGACAGCAAGCACGGGTATACCAGATCTAACCTAACCTAATTTAAACTAACCTAACTGAACTGAACTCAACCTTACAGGTATAACTGACATGATTAAATATATATCTCAATCTTTTCTTGCATACGGTTCAAGAGACACAAGGAACAAGTCGGATCGACTATAAACTTTTGCTATCACAATGGAACTTATTTCACACAAAGTTTGTAAGTTTAGAATGGAATAAAATATTACAAATGTTACAAAACTTTAATTGATAAAAGACAATTCTTCAGTACATCTTTTGACAACAACGTTCTGTAAGTATGATGTAAAACAATGAATCCTAACACGACTAATATAAGACATATTTGTCAGCTGTTCTTGAAGCTGAATAAATTGAGTCAGTACGCTGGCAGAGGCTCATAGTGTTAAGGCTGCTGAAGCAAACTGTTCGTCCACACTCATTACACAATTATGTATGATTTACCAAATGACATTTTACAATGACTTATGTACAGTTTTCTAAGTATTATGCAAGAAATGAATTATGAGTCAAGAATAAGTGGAAATGACTCTTGTGTAGGAGGTTTATCTTTATGTTGAACAATATGAGAGGACATGAACTAGTTCCATAAGAAAGGTTGAGCTTCTCCTCCCCGAGGGCTGTGAGGCTGAGCACACACACACGCCACCGTCACCTTCACTGTCTGAGGATGATACGACCCGCAGCTGTGAGGGCCGCGGTTCCAGATCCTCACAGACCGAGAGACGGGAATACATTTGAAGTTACCTACAAGAGAGCAGCGATGGTCGTTACACAGGCACCCCAGCTCTATGATAGAGGGTGGCACGATGCCAGGGATGAAGTCTTTCCTCACTAGCTCCCAGGGACACTCCCCGAGCACGGTGGCGTGTGCCAGCCACTCAGGAGATAGTTGGTGGCGGTCCTCCAACACCACCACCTCTCTGTTCTCCTGGAGATTCTGGCAGGCGTTGACGAGGTTGAATGTAATCACTGATAGCGGGAAGGCAGTGTAGCGACTAAAGTGATCATTCATAAGCTCAGCAGGAGAACAGATCATCTCCGGTTGTAGCCAGTTTATAGGCATCTGCGAGTCGAAGTGTTCCATAAACGCAGCGGGTGAGTGGACCGTGAGAACATTGCCGGCGAGGCTGTTGATCGTGAGGTTGTGAGGACTGTTAGCAGTTGGTGTCGCCAGTACTGCGTGTATGAGACAAGCGAGGGTGATGCTGGTAACTGCAGGCTGTCTGTATAAGACTCGCTGAACCACCATGTCAGCAACAAGAGACAACTGTACACCTTCTCGGGGGCCAATGTTGTTGTGGTGGTTGTCTGATGCTCCTATGACTTTCACTGCTGCTCTCCTCCTTATATATATCCAGTTGCCTCGACTCCTCGGTAATTACTAACTCATCAGAACTTCAGTTGTCTATTATTTATATACGAAGGCTTGTAATACTGAGGCCAGGTAATTGGCTCCGTGTTTCGACGACGGAGCGAGTTACATAAAGTTATACACGTGGGACGCTTAATGTGTTATGATTAATGATTATCTCCCGATAGTTCGGCCACAGCTACAACATCTCACTGTCATCGACAATATCATTCTTAGCCGTTATTAGATGATGCATGACACGATAAACACACGTATGCACGCACGCACAGACAGGCAGGCAGACAGACATTTAACTGATTGGTTGCTTGGTTGTTGCCGGAGACAACATGCCAGGTCCAGTAGGGACACATTGGGTGACATCCTTCACATGTTTGACCAAATAGGGTGTGAAAACGAGGTTTCAATTATATATTAAATAGAACGATTTTCTTAATTCCTGATTAACGAATTCCACAGTGACCACCCAAATGGACTGTAAAGAGGTCCAGAACAATCTCTGGCAGCTTCAAGAGTGGTCAAAGAAATGGCTGCTAAGATTCAATGTCAGGAAGTGTAAGAGGATGCACCTACAGGTCGCACCAACAGTTAGGACGCGTATCACATGTCCCAACGGGACGAAGAAACAGCATTAACAGAGACCGAATTTGAAAAGGACCTGTATGTATGTTGACAACAATCTGAAGTTCTCGGCCATTATGAGGTGAATCAAGCAACTAATCTACAATAGCAGGGTTTATAAGAAGGTTGTTCATATATCTAGACGGTCTGTCTAGAGACTGTCAGTTGATCGAAAATGTCCAAAGGAGGGCCACCAAACTGGTGGCTGCGGTACGACACCTCAGAGACTAGTACGCCTGCAGTTGCCTCGCTTATACCATAGGCGGGCAAGGGGTGACTTAATTTAAGTTTAAAAGCATCTCAGGGCATTACTCAGTTGAGTGTCCATACCTGGAGCTGGCGGACGCCCGCCCCTCTAGGAGTCAAAGCTCTGAAGAATACCACAAGTTCAGAAAGAAGTCAACACAAACTTTTTCGAAGTGAGAATTGTGAACTCTTGGTATAATCTGCTAGAGAGTGTTGTGACGGCACCGAGGGTGAGCACATTCAAGACTAGAATTGACCAACATTGGAGCAGGTTCCGATATATTCAGGAGCCAGTACATGTCCAGTATCTGCCATCAGTGCGTAAAAGAGACCTGACCGATCGCCCAAGTGGCTAACGAGCTGATCAGTGGTGAAGAGGATAAAGTACAGAATATAATTGAAGGGAAGTTTCATTAACTTTAGGTACCCGTATAAATGTTGTAGTTTTCTTTGGTATCAACTCTTTGAAATTAACTTAGAAAATGTAATAAATATGGGGGTCTATTTTATACACAATACATATACGTGATACCAGCACTACAGTACATTAGATTATTCAGTAAAATCGTCATGCAAATTCACATTGGTTCTGCATGATAACAGAAAGAGCAGTTATACCATGTTGAAAAATAAGTTGATAGCACCAAGGACAACCCGAGAAAGTTATATATAATCACCTGAGTAGTCTCCACCCCAGCTTGTTTCAGCTAAAGATTAACCAAAAACCACCCTAACGTAACGTAACATAACCTAACGTAACGTAACAATAATGTTTATCTATCAGACCAAAGCATCCAGGTCAGTAGCAGTAAAACATAGACTTCGCAGTAACCAGGGGAGCACGTATTCACCCACGGAAGTTGACACACCCAACAGTGACTAAGGTGAGATAAAGACCTGACCCAAAGAAGGTCAAAGTCACATAGAGAACTAGAATTTTCACCGTCACGCGATTAGCTTAACCCGACGCCATGACCGTGTTAATTAAAGGAACTGCTATCCAGTACTTGTGTTACCTGATCAAACAGACGGTCTAGAAACACCCAGTAAGTGGTGTGGCTGTGTAGACGGAAGTAGTGCGGTGATCCTGGACCTCCCTAACGACCGACATAATGGAAGCTGTAACACGCATTTGTGTTTTATATATTACACTTGTACGGAACCTGTGTTAATATACAGGATTATCTTCACCTAACCTAACCTAACCTAACCTGACCTAACCTAATCTCCCCCAAAATAGGCTGGGGTAATCGGAAAGGCATCACCTGAACGAGGACATCATTGAAGCTATGCAGGACATCACTGAAGACATAAGTAGGACATCACTGAAGGTATTTAGACGGGGAGGATACAGGTACTTGGTAATTACTGATAATTCAATCGATTTTTCAGGACATAAAGACAATTTCTTCCTAAGTTAACATGGAGTCCATTTCCAAATTTTCCTTAGAAGTGATGAAGTCATTAAAGTTACCGTAATTTAGATAAGAAACCATCGTATTTGAAGGGTTAAGACTTCATACTTACGCGATTAAGTTAATATATCAAAGGGGCTAAGTCATTGTACTTCCTTCAAATATAAACACACTATAGGTAGCTAAAATGTCCAAAAAAAGGGGAGAATCGATGTTTTTAAAATTTTATATACGGTTAAGGTCGGGTCGGGTCGGGTCCGGTCGGGTCGGGTTAAGTTAGTTAGTTTAATGTTAAAGTGGTTAATCTTCAGGTAAAATTATCTAGAGGTGGACCTTCAAGTGATACCAATATTTTAATATATTTCTTTATTGTTAATATAATAATCAAGAGCTGTGAAAAATATAGGATGAGGAAATGTTATACTTCTCATGTTTTTTCCTTTTATAATCATGTTCCCTAAATAGTCTGCATTTTCAACTCGACTCTACATGACGTGTGTGATTAGTCATCTTAATGCTCATCTTCACGCTCATCTTCACGCTCATCTTCATGCTCACCTAACTCCTGGCTATTCAGAGTCTTACCGATAATTGTAACTTGTGGTTGTTATGACAAACCGTACTCATATAAGTAGCTGGCATTGTACCCTCACTTAACCTCGGTCTCTTATCTTATCGTCGACCCCCGTTACTACAACTTGTTATAACCTCTGAACTATTTGAAAGATTATATTCGCCTGACCTTAAGATTGAATCTTTCTTATGTTATTGTTATGAAAACTTATCCTATTGTCCATTACTTTGGTGTTGAGGATAGAGAGACAGGCACCATCTCCCCATCTCTTGGGCTGTATGATATATTAACAGAGCTTCTGATAGGGGATCACCTAGAGATTAGATCCCCAAGATTATTTAATTTGAAGATTAACCACCCTAACACTACCTGGGGGGGTGTAGGTTAGGTTGTCAGTCTTAATAATAAGGTAAACTAAGCGTTTGTAGCTAATCTTTAGGTGCTCTCTGATAGGGAATTGGAGACAGTGTGTTTGGTCCTTTAGGTTCAGACTATAAAAACAAAACAAACAGTATCATTACAAAACCCGATGGTGAGATACGGAGATGTGTTAAGAGAAGGCAGAGGAAGATAAGATGAAGTGATGTGGTTTATGTTATGTTTGTTATCTTGGAGGTTCACGGGGAGAGCAAGAATAATCGTTCACTGTCCCAGAACACATGTGACCGAGCCTTGAGACAGAGAGATTAGAATAAACTTCCTTCATGTCTCGTCTGGGTAGGGTAGGTTACGTTAAGTTAAGTTAGAATTATGATGGTTAATTTTCTGGTGAAATAATCTGGAGAGGGAACCTTCAGGTGATCACAATAACGGATCATATGTCTCAGCATCTAAGATATAGTGATAAGATTAGCTCTTGCCCTCCTTACTCTCAAGCCCTTAAACTTTTTTCTGTAGTCTAGTGCCAAGTAGTTCTGCTCAATCCGACTTTGTGGCTGTGATGAAGACACGCAGGCACAACACACGTGATGACTTATTATAACTGCTCACACTCGTTCAATTGGCTTGTACTATAAAGCGTTATTTATTGAATGTAACCACCTCGATTTTAATCAATTGTTTCATTTCAATTAGTCAATTAGGTATGGAGAAGCAAATTTTTTTGTTTTTGTTTTTTATGCAGAAAAATAACGCGAATAATCTACTTTAATTCAACACTGTTCCTTTGTTTTTCATCAAATGTTCAAAGTTGGTTCTTTGTTATAAGGACTGGTATAGCTACACTATGGTCGAGCTAATTTTAGTACATTATGGGAACACCGTTAAATATGGTGTTTTGATATTATAATGTTACACGTGTACTGGCTCAAGATGGTATATAATTACGGGGGAGGGGGGGGGGGTAGGGCAGGAGTGAAAGGTAGGACGGGAACCGGGTGGTTGGTGGGGAGAGTGAGAAACAGACTGCGTCCTTACCACATTGACGGGAGTTACCGGGGATTTTTCATTGATTGATACGTTTATTGAAGAAAAAAAAATACATCCCCACCCCAGCCAGTCCAGGAATGTCCCTCTCAGTACTCACATAGATCCCTAACACAGATACAGTTACCGGGGAGCGGAGAGAAACTTGTGCAGGCAACTTTTACTTCCACCACAAGACCTAATACAATAAACCAACCTGAGTATACTTAAATATTAATCAAATATAAAGACAAGTTTGTATGGTATGTTTGCTTGCTAAAGGTATGTGTACTCACCGGGAAGAGGTTGTTGCCTTCTGCCACGCCTGCTAACACTGTCGTTCACACTTTAGTAACTTAGTATTGGTATTTAAAAAAAACAAGGAGTTTGTTTGTAACAGCCATTGACAATGGCATAACACTCTAGTTCATTTAAATAACTTTCTAATCCCCCCACAAAACATTTCCAATCAGAAGTGTGTACTAGAAATAATCCAGTATATTTTCATATGAACAAATGTCGGATAAACCCATAATGGGGCCAATTTAAGCGAAATCCTTGCCTGCCGTTTCCGATCAACAGTAAACACCGACATATTTTCACAGACTAACGTCAAGCGCCTGACAGTGACTGTTACTTATTTACCGAGATCACAAACTTTGTCCTCTGACGTTAATGATCTTTTTTAATATATAGTAAAGTAAATTAACAAAATAAACAATTAGATGAAAGAAATGTGTTATATTTCATCTACTTTTGTCGTAATAAATATTTAATATTCGGTACAGTTCGCTCCCCGAGGTGAGACTGAGTCACAGGAATGAGTCCCTGAACCAGACAAATTGTCCGGAGACAGACGATGTGTGACGCCGCGGTGAGTGTTATAGTTTACTCACCTTAACCTGTTACACGACTCACTGTCTTTATAGGGAGAGGGAAACTGTCTTCCCTCGAGGATAAAGTCTGAAAGATTAGAATTATATGTAATTCGAATATAGTGTAAGATATGTGTTGATAACCTGACTCACTCGTTCGAACAATTTGCCTCAGAATATGTCCGTTCCGGCCTTGGTGTGAGCGGCCCTGGTGCGGGTGTGTTGTTTTATCTCATGTGGGGTCGATACTGCTTCAGTTTGGGAGGCCCAGGGAGGAGCGACCTGTACAGGTTTACAGTCAATAATTAACAGATCACGAAAAGTTAATATAATTCATTTTTCTGTTGACCTAAGGAAACAAATTCATCTTAACCTGTACTTAAACAATAGTGATAATGTTACATCCTTAAAGGGCCTTTACTGTTGACGTGTGTTTGTCTGTTTACAAGCAAATATAAACACTCTATTACTTTTAACATAATGGACAGATAATACTGAAAAATATAAGAAAAATTAGAACATAAATCGTCACTGTAATCAAGAGAAGATACAGTATAGAGTCAGTATAAGTCAGTGGTTCTCAACCTTTTTCACTCCATTCCCCCCCTTGAGGAATTTTCAACATCCTCGTGGCCTCCTTCATTTTTCTCCCAGAACAGACAAACAGACAAGTGATAAAGACTAAACATTGATAAAGAAGGACAGATAGATAGGACAAGAGTTAGAATGGCAAACACACACACACACAGTGTTAAACAGAGGTGAACAGTGGTGAACAGTGCTAAGTTCAGTGAGAACAACTCAACAGTAACAGTCGTACCCAAGTTAACCTTCACACAGTGAGGTCCCAGGTACCCAGTGATAACGGCCCCCCCCCCCGCGAGACCCAACAACAACCAGCGATGTGTTAATCCGTCTACGATAGGAAGGCCTGAGACCACACCTCACTCATATAACACCATCTGTGGGGAATTACTACACCACGTCATGTCCCTCATAACACCATCTGTGGGGAATTACTACACCACGTCATGTCCCTCATAACACCATATGTGAGGGAATTACTACACCATGTCAAGTCCCTCATAACACCATCTGTAAGGGAATTACTACACCACGTGAGGTCCCTCATAACACCATATGTGAGGGAATTACTACACCACGTCAAGTCCCTCATAACACCATCTGTAAGGGAATTACTACACCACGTGATGCCCCTCATAACACCATCTGTGAGGTAATTACTACACCACGTGAGGTCCCTCATAACACCATCTGTGAGGTAATTACTACACCACGTGTTTGCTGCTCAACACCTACATTAATCTGTATGTTCACTGCATGTTCCTTTTCCTTTCTCTAATGAAGGCTTTTGTTAAACCACCAATGTATGTAATAAATCATTTATGTCCAATGTATATTTTCAGCCTTCGGGCTGCAGAACTTTTTCAATAAACCGTTAATTATTATTATTATTATTATTATTATTACATAACACGCCCATGCACTCACACATAAAGCACACATACAGTCATACACAAACATGCACACAGGTAAACATTCACACTCAAGCTAGCAAGCTGAAGTGTACTTCCTGTAAGCAAGAACACGCCTCCTTTGACAAGCACTGCCCAACTTGGAAGAATGAGAAGAATAGTGAGTCATACCAATTTAGCACTAAAAATGGTAGGATTATATAAGTAAAGAACGAGTATGAACAACAATGGCACCAATAAATAAGGAAATGATTAATAAAGGAAGTGTACAAATATTTCACCCACGTAAAGCAGCGACCACATGAATTATGAAACAAAATAAGTAACACCTTCCCTCTCCCTCCATTCCACCTTCCCTCTCTCCCTCCATTCCCATTCCACCTTCCCTCTCTCCCTCCATTCCCATTCCACCTCCCCTCTCTCCCTCCATTCCACCTTCCCTCTCCCTCCATTCCACCTTCCCTCTCCCTCCATTCCACCTTCCCTCTCCCTCCATTCCACCTTCCCTCTCCCTCCATTCCACCTTCCCTCTCTCTCCCTCCCTCCTTCTCCCCCAGCGCCTCCCCCTCCTTCTCCCTCAGCGCCTCCCCATATCAGTAATATTGACTGTTAAATAATTGAATAAAAATTTACGTTGGTCAGATAAAGGAGTTCAGTAGCGTTGTTTTTTGTGATAATGGCATGTACAGTAGTCGTGTGGTCGTTTCCTTTTGTCGTATGGTTAATGTTGTTTAGTATATGTAGATTAGGTATGGTAAATTTAGGTAAAGTTAAGTTAGGTTAGATTAATGTTAGAGTTTGGTTGGTTAATCTCAAGGTGATTCCAATGTTGAAGTACATCTGTTGGTATCTGGCATCTTACTCACAGGACATTTTGTTTCGGTGATATTAAACAATTTCTTATCTCCTTGTTTTGATCTCTGTTAGGTGTAGTAATTCCCTCACAGATGGTGTGATGAGGGACTTGACGTGGTGTAGCAATTCCCTCACATATGGTGTTATGACGGACATGTGGTGTAGTAATTCCCTCACAGATGGTGTTATATGAGTGAGGTTTGGTCCCAGGCCTTCCTATCGTAGACGGATTAACACATCGCTGGTTATCATGGGCCGTTATCACTGGGTACCTGGGACCTCACTGTGTGAAGGTTAACTTGGGTACAACTGTTACTGTTGAGTTGTTCTCACTGACTTAAGCACTGTTCACCACTGTTTAACACTGGTTCCATTCCTTTCCTAAATGAAATTGTAACTTCTGGCGAGAACTTGTTGATATTCCGGTGGGGAGGAGGGTTCAGGGGAGGGGGTTGGTATGGGCCAACTTAACAGTTGACCTGGCTGCTCCCAGAGGAGCGCCAGGTACGTCTTGACCCTTCGGTGGTCAAGGATGTGTGTGTGTGTGTGTGTGTGTGTGTGTTTGTGTGTGTGTGTGTGTGTGTTTATTATGCCACTGAGGATGTATATGTAAACAATACATAGAAAAGACTTTAATTCACAAAAGAAAACATATTGAGTATTTTGTGTGTACTCAATATATACATAATACACATACTACACTCAGTATACATAATATACATACTATAAACACTATGCACAATACACATAATATTTATAACAACAAATGCTTCAGTAATTCTAAAGTCGTTGGATAAGGATAATTACTATAGCAAAAACAACAACAAAATGAACCACAAACTTACATGAATATCACAGCTGTGTAATCAATTTCTCAAGCCAGAGGCAATATGTTAGCGAGGAAGTCTATCTATCTATCTTCTTTTGGTCTCACAGTCACATCAACAGCATATGAACACTAGACGGCTATATACACTGTTGAGATTAATCGATCAAGATGCTGGTATTTCTCCTGTTTAAGGAATTTTGTTGATTAGGAGGTTGTGAGTGTCGGCCCAGGAACCCAGGGCTGCCCAGGAGCTGGTATAATGCCTCGGGGTCCATAGATGGGTCAAAGGTCACGTTACTTCGTCGATTTCTTGGTGCGTTTGTCTGGTCTACGAGTGGCAGTTTTTCCTGAAGGCTGGAGGTGTCTTCTGGTTCACGCTTCTGTAGCTGTTTCTTGTTGAGGCTGGGGTCACACAGACGCACCATTAACTCGTAGAATCTAGCGTGGCTGAGGTGCTGCTTCAGGCGGTACAAGAGGTAGATATCGCCTATCTTACAGTTATCTACTACGCCTTGGCTCACCTTCCACACCTTGTCAGGGCCGTGTAGAGGCCTGGAGGTGCGAAGTAGACATACCCGAATTAATGGCAACCACAAGAGAAGGAGGAAGATGATGTAGCAACAAGTGAAGAAACAAAGTACGATCAACCACAACCACAAGACCAGAAAGATCTTCTCGTAGAGCTCCATAATGGTGAGGTGGCAGCCAAACTTCTCAGTCCGACGGTTGACCAGTTGGTTCTCAGGAGACAACTCACAAGAGGCAAACGGAGGGAACGTCTGTGACATGTAGTCTGAGAACGTCTCAGGATCTCGAGTGAACGGATAAGATTTGAAGCCGTACTGAATAAATCGTCCCTGTAAGACAAAGTCAAAGTAGTTCATTGCAAAGACATCAACTAGGAGCGCCACGATGTTGACGGTTAAGTACTTCCAGTAGAGTCCGTCGTGGGTCCTCAGGTTAAAGAACAAGTACCGAGATGCTTTCTCCACCAGCTGTGCCTCTGTCTGGTCGTACCGGTGGGAATGAGCAGACAGTTCCTCGAGCAGAGTTTTACACTTCTTATTGTCAAAGTTCTTGGATATCTTCCGCGGGATGTAGTAGACGGCAGCAAGGATGAGGAAAGACCAGGATATCCATCGGTAGAAGAGTAAGTACCGCCTGCCTCCCTCGTCCTCCACGTAAGGGTATGAGAGGCAGATGTTGATGTAATCCAGACGAACTTGAGTCTCCGCGTTAAAGTGTGACACGCAGCTGATGACGTCACGGTGGTACCTGAGCATAAAAAGTCAATTAGGACTCAGTGGTAACTACCGAACACAACCCACGGACACTCGCCAAGCTCAGATACAGGGGGGAGTAATAATAATAATAATAATAATAATAATTAACGGTTTATTGAAAGAGCTTGGCAGCCAGAAGGCTGAAAATATACAGTTACATATTTGGGGAATGGGTTACGAATTACAAATAATATACAAGTAACATAAGTGACACAAATAAGACATATAATAACTAGATGGGGAAAAGCTCAAACTACAGTTCATTTCAACATAGTGACAGTGTAAGGAGCAGTGTTTACTGGGAGTGAATACACTGATTTATTACAAGTTATTGATAATCTTTACAATGGTTGGGACTGGGCTGTTGGGACTGTGTGTGTGTGTGTGTGTGTGTGTGTGTGTGTGTGTGTGTGTGTGTGTGTGTGTATTATAAGCGTTTCCTGTACCAGAAAAAAATATATATATTGATAAAATTCCACAAAATTTTTCCATCAACAAGGACGGAAGACAGAGGCTGAGGAGGAGGTCCGTCTTAGCGACAACACCGGAAGACAGAGGCGGAGGAGGAGGTCCGTCTTCGATCCGGAACACCAGAGGCGGAGGAGGAGGTCCGTCTTAGCGACAACACCGGAAGACAGAGGCGGAGGAGGAGGTCCGTCTTAGCGACAACACCGGAAGACAGAGGCGGAGGAGGAGGTCCGTCTTAGCGACAACACCGGAAGACAGAGGCGGAGGAGGAGGTCCGTCTTAGCGACAACACCGGAAGACAGAGGCGGAGGAGGAGGTCCGTCTTAGCGACAACACATCACTAGTTATCGACGGAGACACTGAATAGCTTCCCTATCATGTAATTCCTTAAATAGATTTAATGAGGTGAATTAACAAGTAGCTCATTATAAATAATTATAATGAGTTACTTCAGAACGTAAGTCATTGATAGTTATATTACTTTACTCTGTTAGAACGTATTACTGCGCTTCAACACACAAGTCTTCAAATGCGTATTAAAAATTAATAAAAAAAGCACTAGTCATTAATAATTAAAACACTGGACAACAAAGATTTTGCTACTGGTGTGTAAAAACATATGTTCTAGACTAAAATAATCAAGTATGCTGATTCTGAATCTAAACTCAGAATTTTCCAAGCACATCAGGATTTTAAGTTATACATATGATCAAATTACAGTGGGCTGCCTAGCACCAACCCAGCATGACTGGATTAATAGCTCGATATTAAAGGTTTTAAATGTAATGTAAACCTTTTAAGAATGCATCTAGTTTGGAATTTATTTCATGCTAATAAATATATATATCTTGTCAGGGTATAACCTAATATTTTTTCTGTGTATTTTCAGGGTAGGCCTATGTTACTACAGGCATCATGAATAGGCGAGGTTGTGTGAATCACCCTGATAACTTTTGCCATATCTGTGGAAAATACGCTCCAGGTGATCAGCGCAACAACCTTGCCAACAGAGTGAAAACTACTTACACGTATTATTTGGATGTAAAGTTGGAGACCGAGACAAGAGCTGGGCACCTCATATGTGCTGCACTGTGTGTAATTCGGGGCTTACGCAGTGGTTGAGTGGCAAAGGGAAGGGAATGCCTTTTGCTGTGCCATTGGTATGGCGTGAGCCAACGAATCATCACTCTGACTGCTTATTTTGTTTGACAAATATTGCTGGATTCTCAAAGAAAGACAAGTAAAAATTTGTATATCCAGAATGTAAGTCTGCTCTGAGGCCTGTGCCAGTTCCCCCAGCAGCTGCTGCAGTTGAAAGTGATGACAATTCTGATGATGATGATGAGTGTAATGATGCTGATATGGATCAACTGTATGAACCTGAATCTGAGGAAAAGAAGCCACACTTGCTAAATCAAGAAGAGTTGAACGATCTGGTGAGAGACCTGTCATTGTCAAAGGAGAAGGCAGAAGTGTTGGGCTCCAGACTACAGCAATGGAACCTGCTACAGGAAGTTACCAAAATTTCCCTCATCCGTGATCGCCACATAAACTTAGCTGCCTTTTTAAAGGTAGAAAATTATGTTTGTTTCTGTACTGATGTTAATGGCCTCTTGCATGAGCTACGAAACAAACATGTGCCTGATGAATGGAGACTCTTCATAGACTCCAGCAAAGTGAGCCTCAAAGCTGTGTTGTTACAGAGGCAACAAAAAGCCTTCTGTTCCTGTAGCTCACGCTGTCGGCGTGAAGGAGACGGATGAGTCGATGGAAATCCTTCTGAAAGTGATTTATTACTCAGCTCATAAGTGGAACATTTGCGGTGATTTAAAGGTTATTTCTCTCCTCCTAGGACTACAGCTGGGGTACACAAAACATGTGCTTCTTGTGCCTATGGAACA
The DNA here is from genome assembly GCF_018991925.1 of Homarus americanus. Lineage (NCBI taxonomy): Eukaryota > Metazoa > Arthropoda > Malacostraca > Decapoda > Nephropidae > Homarus > Homarus americanus. Next base: position 97,904 of record NW_024750561.1, read on the forward strand.
GCCGTGACGACAACAATCATTATGTCGTAGAAGACTGGCCTGAGACACAGTTGGCAGGTACAATGTGCAGCATAGCCATTGGTAGACCTTCAGAATATCTACCTTCCACCGCTTCACATCAAACTCGGCCTAATGAAAAACTTTGCAAAGGCAATGGATCATGACGGCAATGGTTTCCAGTATCTCAGAGAGAAGTTTGGCGCAGGGAAGACTGGTGCTAAACTCAAAGCAGGCATTTTTGTTGGGCCCCAGATCCGAGAACTGATGTGTGATCGCGAGTTCAAAAATAAACTGAACCCACTTGAGTCTGCAGCACGGGAAGCATTTGTGTTGGTTGTGCAGAACTTTCCTGTGAACCATAGAGCTGAACAGTGTGCTGAATTAGTGGACAATATGCTAAAGGCCTATCAGCGAATGGGCTGTAGGATGTCCCTTAAAATGCACTTCTTGTATTCTCTTCTTGATTTCTTTCCACCTAATCTGGGTGAGGTAAGCGATGAGCATGGTGAAAGGTTCCACCAAGACATGTCGGTGATGGAAACTAGGTATGAAAGCCGGTTCAACCCAAACATGATGGGTGATTACTGCTGGTTCCTACAACGGGAGACCATTACCACACACAAACGCAAGAGTCTCACACACTTTTGAACACTTCCGAGCCGTGCCGATGCTGAATATATTGAAATTAGTTTAGCATGTTTTAATGTTTTTATTGGGGTCTTTTTCTGTAACTCGTTTATGTTCTTGAGTTTTATACTACGCTTTATAAACGTGGAGCTCAATCATTGTTATCTAAATATGATGTGAAGGTAATTACTCAGCACTGTTGTTAGATGTACATTGTGGCAATATACGATCAAAATGTGTCTAATATAGAATGGCGGGTATCATTAATACATATACATAACTTGAAAACCAGACGTGATGGCTGAATTCTGACTTTAGATTTGTAATCAGCGGCCCAGATTTGCTCAAGAACACCTGCATTTCCCTTAGTAGCAGACAACTATATTTTCGTTGTTGCCCGAGTGAAATCAAGAGATATTAAAGAAGTGAGTCTAAATTTAACTAATTTTCTGTGAATTAACTGAATTTGATCACTAGGTATCTCATTGTAATCAGCTCAGACAGTCACCAAAACACCGTGGCTGGTTTCATTAGGCCAGCGACCCTCACTGTCTAACTACTCTAGATACTGTATCGCCAGTGTATCGGGGAGATATGGCGTGACATTTTCAAGTCCTGGCAGTCTGTTAGGGTGTATATGGTGTATCCAGGATAATGATAAAGGAACATAATGAGTCTTTGTTGATCTCATTGTCAACATTGTAAATAGGAATTGGTAACTGGAAGTAATTTTGTTTCAGTGTTGGTAACATTGCTCAAGTAATTAATTGGATTTTCTACTTTTGTCTACCGTAAATAATGGTGTAGGTCGTGTTAAGCGTACGGTCAATGGTGGTGGGGGTCGGCGCCACCTAACCTAACCTAACCTAACCTAACCTAACCTAACCTAACCTAACCTAACCTAACCTAACCTAACCCTGACCACGAAGCTTTGAGAGGTCTAAGTTATATATAAAAAACAAAATACGTGAACTATTAGGTTACCACAGTAAACAAATAAACAAGATAAGACATCTACCTACACAAGCAGAGAGAGAGAGAGAGAGAGAGAGAGAGAGAGAGAGTACAGACATTTGTAATAAAAGGATTTACTCATATAGAAATTCCACAACTGTAATAACACACGAGGTACGGCATCTATGGTGGTCATCTGAGGTACTTGGGAGAGCTTACCATGAATACCAGGTGGTGAAGAAGCCTCCCAGCAGAAGACAGAAGGTCCAGCGGTAATGCATCCTGAGAACCAGTCCATCACACGAGGCAGCACACACCTGGTTAGCTTTACTCTTGACAGCGTTGATGACAGTGCTCACCAGGTTACGGATGTCTAGCCCGCTCGGCATCTTGGCTTATGGAGTAGGTGGAGAGACGAGGTTTTTGAGCGGTTCAGTTGACAGAGGTAAGAGACGGTGATGGCTCTTAGTGAAGCCGTACTTAGATTAAGGTAAACATTAGGCACCCCAGTTTATTTCATTAGATAATTAAGCACCTAACGCTAACTTAATCTAACCTAACGCTAATGTAACCTAATCTAACATAATTTAAACTAACGTAACCTGATGTAACTTAATCTAACCTAACGCTAATGTAACCTAATCTAACATAATTTAAACTAACGTAACCTAATCTAACTTAATTTAAACTAACGCTAACGTAACCTAATCTAACATAATTTAAACTAACGTAACCTATTCTAACATAATTTAAACTAACGTAACCTATTCTAACTTAATTTAAACTAACGTAACCTAAATTAACCCTAACCAAACACGATCTAAATTAACGTAACGTAACCTAACCTAAAGACATAATAAGTATGGCTCCGTTACCAGTTAGTATGGGAAGGGAAGTGGACAAAACCTTTCTATTGTATTATAGTGTGATGATGTTTGACGTGCACACCTGTACACACCAACACCAAGGGGCCCTTACACTGCCCCCCTAAATGTGCTGGGCTGAGGTTAAGTCTTTCCTTAGTCTCCCAGAGCACAAGCCCACCTAGTCTTTCTCTCATTCCTCCTCCTCACACTTACACTAGCCACGACTCTGGTACAAATTTTGAGTGTGAGGCAGGTGTTTGTTTTGTCAACTTTCTTTCTTTCTTTCTTTCTTTCTTTCTTTCTTTCTTTCTCCTCCAACATGAATGCACTGTGGGGGTCGATCCGAATGTCCATACTTAAAAAAAATATTACGTTTGAATAATATAATTTCATCACCACAAATATTAAACCCAAATTTTACTGATCAAACGACCTTCATCATCCACAATGTGACACAAAGCAGGTCAGGTTAGGTTAGGTTAGGTTAGGTTAGGTTAGGTAATTTACTACCACTGGCAGCAGCTGAGTTACTCCTGGACCTGTATTACCAACACCACAACGTCTCCCTCAGAAGGCTGGGGAACACTGACGCGCCAGCAGCCTCCAACTTGTAATCCGATTTTCTTATCTCGGTTAATTTACTCTCTTGTTATCGCCTTATGATGGATAACTTATGGCTGGGGATAAACTGTTAACTTATGTAACTATAACTTACAGTCAACCACTAGAGATGGGCCAAAAAAACTGATACATTAAACGCTGTAAAGTGGAAAAGAAATGTTACTTTAACACTGACTGTATAAGATATTAAGTGATATAGCAAACAGAATGAAGATATAAACCCCTATTTTTATTTAATATGATGATTAAGCACCCTAACACTACCTGGAGGAGGGTTAGGTTAGGTTAGGGTGTTTAACTATCAGGTGAAACAAGCTGGGTGCCTAAACTTTATGTGATCAGCAGACCCTGGCCACCTGACAACGGAACCCATACAGCAGACCCTGGCCACCTGACAACGGAACCCATACAGCAGACCCTGGCCACCTGACAACGGAACCCATACAGCAGACCCTGGCCACCTGACAACGGAACCCATACAGCAGACCCTGGCCACCTGACAACGGAAACCATACAGCAGACCCTGGCCACTTGACAACGGAAACCATACAGCAGACCCTGGCTACCTGACAGCAGAACCCCATACAGCAGACCCTGGCCACCCTGACAACGGAACTCATACAGCAGACCCTGTGCACAACAGCGGAGACATACAGCAGACCCTGGCACTGACAGCAAGTGGGTGTAACACATTCAGACCCTGGCCACCTGACAACGGAACCCATACAGCAGACCCTGGCCATCCCGACAGCAAGGAACCCCTACAGCAGACCCTGGCCACCGACAACGGAGAACCCATACAGCAGACCCTGGCCACCTGACAACGGAACCCATGTACAGACCCTGGCCGCACAGCAGCGGAACCCGCATGGCAGACAGCAGCCACCTGACAACGGAACCCATACAGCAGACCTGACACACCTGACAACGGAACCCATACAGCAGACCTTGGCCACCTGACAACGGAACCCATACCACAGCAGACCCACAGCCACCTGACAACGGAACCCATACAGCAGACCTTGGCCACCTGACAACGGAACCCCATACAGCAGACCCTGGCCACCTGACAACGGAACCCATACAGCAGACCCTGGCCACCTGACAACGGAACCCATACAGCAGACCCTGGCCACCTGACAACGGAACCCATACAGCAGACCCTGGCCACCTGACAACGGAACCCATACAGCAGACCCTGGCCACCTGACAGCAGATTTATGTACAGCAGACCCTGGCCACCTGACAACGGAACCCATACAGCAGACCCTGGCCACCTGACAACGGAACCCATACAGCAGACCCTGGCCACCTGACAACGGAACCCATACAGCAGACCCTGGCCACCTGACAACGGAACCCATACAGCAGACCCTGGCCACCTGACAACGGAACCCATACACAGGTTAAGAGTTTCTAAATGAGTTTCACGGTGAATGTAGTGAAGTGGGACGATAGTTTATATATTACGGCTGTTGCTTCTTCTGCTGTTTTAGAAGACAAATTAGATGATCAGATGAAGGGCAAACTTGTTGATCATTAGAGAAAAAACTATCAGGGAATCAATTTCTAATATAATCTCTCTCTTAAACGAGTTATAATAAAAGACCTGAGGTGTTTAGACGCAGTAAATCATCGTAATAGTATTTGATATGTTAAACTGCTGTAGTGTTTAGCCGACCGGATAGATTAGAATGAGAAACGTTCACTCAATGATAACCTCGTCCCCCTGTCAACAAGACCTGTGTGCTGGGACCTTGAATGATGAAACTCGTAGTGAATGTTATGGCTGGTGGTGCTTCCTGACCAGTTTTACTCTCCCGTGGGTTGAGTGCTGTTGTGGTGGTGCTCCCTGACCAGTTTTACTCTCCCGTGGGTTGAGTGCTGTTGTAACCCGTCACCCCACCACTCCTTAGTGTACATCCTTCTCTCACTGTAAGATGTAGTGGGGAATTACTTTACGAACACTATAGTTTTTATATCAGTGTTGTGTTCTGTTGTCTAAGGACGAGAGAGAATCTTTTTGTTTTTTATGGATATGTGGTTTGTTTTTCTCTCTGGATGAAATATAAACAGACAGTGAAGGAAGCTTGAGGTGCTGATGTCTCTCGTGTGTGTACTCCTCGCCCTAAAGGTCATGATAAACGAAAACCAAAAAGAAAGTGTTCCAATCTTGTTTTTACCCGGCTGCTGGATACAGTGGATATAATGTAGTGTTAAGTGCCCCTCCCCCCGCCTCTCTATTACGAAGGTGAGACCAGGTGCTTGCAGGCTGGAGGTGTCAGTACCATCTGTCTGTCGTGTCTGGATGTTTGTCGACAACACAACTCGGAAACGGAAACACACACCATAACCTCATCGAGCTGTTATGTTTTGTGGGGTCATAGGTCAAGGTTAAAGAAACACTGATTCATACAGACACCGTACTGGGCATTAGTTGGTCAGAGTACAGATAATTCTAATATGAGGTCACCTTGGAGACGAGCTTAGATATAACTTTTGAAATTTAGCTAAACTTCAATATAACTATCAATCTCACATAACGCCTCCAATTCTGAAACAGTCCGCAGTACGATATAGTACATTATGATAGCACACAGCAAACGCATATAAGTACAAATTTTCCTTCTGTAGTGGCACAGTTGGCACAAAACTCTGCAGGGAGAGTATGACTGTTGTCCACGTAATGAAGACTGGAGGCAATAATGTTTTAGTAGTTTATCCCACCATTCCTTTTTTTTTAAGGGATTAGCCTACCAGGGCACAGGCCAATGACCCACATCAGGGCCTGGGGCCGAACATATAATAATAGTAATAATAATAATAATTAATAAAAATTAATACAAAATAATAAATTAAAAAAATATTAATAGAAATTTAATATAATAATAATAATAATAATAATAATAATAATAATAATAATAATAATAATAAAAATAAAGGACCATAAATAAATAAATAAATTAAAATAAAAGATTAATAGTGAGAAACAATATATGTATGTTGTGTTGTCAAAGTTAGAGAAACAATTGAGACCCTGCAATTGTGTGTAAATGAGGCAGGAAGTCAGATCAGCAACCTGGGACTTGGTCAACATATTTGTGATGCCATATGGCAGCAGGGTCTACCATTAGACAACACATTATGCTTCCAATATCTCCCAGGCGGTAGTACCTCCCTGTTTGGTAGCTGCCAACTTTTAAACCACATTTAAAATATCAGCATTAACAGATTCAGGACACACTACTAAACATGTCATGTCGGTGCACCTCTCCCCTACCCGGCGAAGAGACTCCTCCCCACGTCACGCCCCCTCACCGCCCTGCCACAGCCTCACAAATAACATGTTAGAGGTGGAATGCTTAGTTGTGAGGTTCCTGGGGCCTTTCCTGCAGTGTTACTATAATGTAAACAAACACAGATCTGCCATATCTCACAAACCGCGCCAACCACTATGGCTCAGTCCCGAAGAGGTAACCAGTCAGAGAGTTCCTTCCCTCCGAGAAGTGAACACAAGACTGGGGAAGGACGGAGCTCCAGCCAGTTTTTAGCACGAGAGAAATTGTTTACTGAATCTACTGTGAAGTTTAGTTGTTTTGAGACGGTGAGGGAAGAGTAAGTGGAGACTGATTACAAGTCGTGAAACTACTGTATGGTTTCCAGTGTGGACAAAACAACACTTATTTCTTCCCAGGGCAGCCAGGTGAATCTGTTGACCTTTGTGGCGTATTTTAAGTGACCATATTACTGTCCATGTTTTCACAGGCGTATATATATATAGTACTCCAGTTATGGTTGGTGTCATTTGATTTCAGGGAATCCATCTTTACAATAATACAAAGTGACGAAACATTATGGAAAGAAAAAAGCCACATCTTGTCAAAGGCGTTGGCTATATTGAAACAAACTTGATATTTTCTCGTAGTATTCAAGTATTTTTCTTTATATTACGTAAATTAACTCGTCCTGGTCACGTTTACCTGTTTTTGAAAATGTTCGTATGTGTGGTAATTAATTTATACTTTAATATTCCCCCATTTGTTTTTATTTACTGCTTGTGTTGATAATGTTAACCCCTGCCTGGCTCGCTCGCTCGCTTCTGTTACCACACAACAACAAAAAAATCACTTTCTTTCCGTAATTTTTTTTATATATTTCACATTATACCGAGACTTAATAAATAGCTTAAAAATGAGATAACGTTAAAGGATGACTAAGAAAAAATAAATAAATGGAAAGATAATTAAATGGGAAAATATTACAATAGAAGCAGTCGGCAACACAGGAGAGACATCAACGGCTGGGGCACCGTCAAACCTCACTCCCCTGACCAGAAAGGCAACAGTACTTCAGACACGGTGACGGACGAGCAGTGATGTACAGTTGGTCGTGAGTCTGTCCCAGAGGGTGACGTAAGAAATCCTACACGTAAAAAATTCCTTGAAGAGACACTGATCAGTCGGTGATAAAGTAACAGTGTCTACGTGACTCAACACAGCGACTGGTTAATTGGTTGTATAGCACAGGTAAGTTGCATGGACCAAAAAATAATATTGTAAGTTGAAGTAAATTGTAACTGATGTTTCTGTGTCAACGTTAAAAAAAAAAAATGAACGCGTAACTTTGCTAACTAACAAGAGAATTTATGTATTCACGACTTTTGTTGACCATCTGTATTTAATTACTGGGTAAAAAGTCACGTTTTTTCCCAATTTTCCCCATTTGGTATGAGATATTATTTTTTCTAGTGTATTTTGGTGTTTTTAAATTGACCTGTCCATACCTTACCTTACCCAACCTAACCTAACCCCAAAAGATTGCTAGTGATAATGACAAAAAACCCAGAAACAATCCGAAATACCTATTGGGACAAACACGAATAATATCCAGTTACTATCACTTTTTATTCCTAAGAAAGTTACAAACAGGACGGTGGACACGATAAATAGATTGACACATGTTAGTAGTTATAGGTCGACTGAACGCTACAGGAAGTTTAAACAATAGAGCTTAAGGACAACAACACCTACGTTAGTTGAGCATTTTACTGACGGTTGTCTATGTCACTGTACTCAAGAGGTCGATATCGTACTCAAGGATCGATATCGTACTCAAGGATCTATATCGTACTCATGGGTTAATATCGTACTCAAGGGTCGATATCGTACTCATGGGTTAATATCGTACTCAAGGGTCGATATCGTACTCAAGGATCTATATCGTACTCATGGGTTGATATCGTACTCATGGGTTAATAATCGTACTCAAGGGGTGAAATTTAGTTTTCTCCTTTCTTCTTTTATTATCCATTTCTTCATGTTCGTGCATCTTGCTAAAAAATATAAACAAACATATATTTCCTATCAAAACATAATTATGTATCCAGAACGGTCCAGTCACCCACAAAACTCCCGTCCACATTCCTCTTGAACCACGAACCCCAAGATTCATGACTCGTGAATCCGAACCATTTATGGTCAGAATAAAGCACGTGTCTACTGGTTCGGGTTCACGAGTCTGAATCTCGGGGTTCGTGTTTCAAGAGGAATGTGGACGGGAGTTTTGTGGGTGACTGTATTATATAACATTAAAATACTCTTGTCACAATGTAAAGAGTTCCTTCAGTAAGAAAAGTGAGTAGACGTGAGGATTAACATGATAGGGTTATCTAGTAGACGTGAGGTTAACATGATAGGGTTATCTAGTAGACGTGAGGTTAACATGATAGTTATTTCAGTATTATTAGCGTATCTCACTTCTTCATAGGTATGTTGTTTATATATCATGTATACACGCAATCACGCAGCCCGATCATGGTACAACCGGTGTCACGTGATGAGGTTATATTGGGAATGCACACTTCGATCAGTACCTAACCATACCGTTCCTAACCCAACCTAACCTAACCTAACCAATTCTAACCAAACCTAACCTAACCTAACCTAACCAAATCTAACCAAACCTAACCTAACCTAACCAAATCTAACCAAACCAAACTTACTATTTAACTACGAGGGATAATCACAAAAAGTCATCTTCAGCTTTCAATGATGTTTTGATCGTACTGCGCACGCCACACCGGATGTAATTTCGACCCACTGTAGTTTGGTATTGAGTTTAGGCCACTAGTTCCTTCCTTCTTGCTGGTCACATCCGTTCCTCGGCCCCAAAACAACCAAATTATAACACCTGTATAAACCCCTGTCCCTAATCCACCTCGTTTCCTCAGGTCATGGCCTACTAATGACAGCCAGAATGGGGGGTAAACATGATGGTTCTCTAGCGAAGATAAGGTTGGCGTGATAGTTCTTTTATAAAAGTTAAAACTAACAATACAATTGACACGGATGAAATTAACAAAGCAGTGAAGTGTATAGGTACGACGGTCAATTAGGTACAGCGGTCAATTAGGTACAGCGGTCAATTAGGTACAGCGGTCAATTAGGTACAGTGGTCAATTAGGTACAGCGGTCAATTAGGCACAGTGGTCAATTAGGTACAGTGAATACAGGACAATACAGCGGAGTGATCTGTAGTCTTGGTATACTTTTCCCTTGGTGACTATCATTTCACCTATTCCGGATAATTCAAGGTTGTGAAGCCGTGTTGTGACAAGGCGGGTGACGTTAACTTTCACCACCACTGCTACGGGTCCATGGGTAAGTCTTCACAAGAGGGAGTGGGTCATCTGTGTGTGTGTGAGGGAGTTGTGTGAGGGAGTTGTTGTACATTGGCTTTTCCTCTTCCTCCTCCCTGTCTTCAGGTGTCCTACAAGACGTGGTGTTGGAGTGTGTGGCCATATATCTGGCCACACACTTTACATTTAATTTAGTTCACATACGCTTGAGGGGCAGGCTGTTTTAGTCGAGCGGTTACAACATGTTTTACTCGATACGTCTCATTATGGTAAACGGTGGATTGACTAGTGTCTCTTTTCACTTGTCTACTGGCTTCAAATTCACCAATAAGTTCCTAACAGATAACAGTTGGTAGGTTGTATTCAACAGTGTCATTGTTAGACACAAGTTTAGCTAAGACAGCATTATCATGTTCACTGAGGTCTATGTAAGAGGAGATCCACTGTAGCTTGAACCTAACTCCCTCGATAATAAGGTCTCCCATATTTATGTCTGCTTTCAACGCCAAGTGTGACGTTCGTGGCATGGTGGTGGCTGTGTATTCTATCCATTAACATCACAAGTTGTGTCGCCTGAAGGTCCTCTTTTGTTATTAGCTAACCTCACATGTGATGTTTGTAATGAGGATAACTTTTGTCCTATATACGTGTACTATATAACACCATACAGTGCTGTGTTTCCTCGTATATATGTGACAACTAACACACACCAGACACTCCATAATAATATCTAATTGTGGCAAATTCTAAACTGTGTTAACGCTTATTTTTACCATCTAATGCATCACAAAAACTTCACATCGACATTGTATAGTTAAGAGACTCAGCTGAGGTTTATATGTGATATGTCAGGTATAACATTGCAGGTGTGAAGTTCAGGGTGTTAGAAAAGTTCCCCAAATATTAGGTATGGTCAAAGTAAAAGTTGGAAGTGGACGCCATCCCCAAGCAGACCAAGTACAGCACACAAAAATGTAGACACAACAAGGAATCAATCTTAGCATTAATTATTACATGCACCCAGGGAGTTGTCTCACATCCTATATTTCATATCTACAAACTTCTCCGAGACACTGTCTCAGTCTTGCCTACCTGTTATGCATCACTCATGACTAACACGACCCACATATGCAGTATTGCAGACATTTGTGCTGACTTGGACCACCTCCTGTGAAACACTGTTATTGTCACGTGATGAAATGGTATAACCAATTGAGATTTATTTCATAGTTATTACGTCCGTTTTATTGGAGATGGACATTTAGTATCAAATTTAATAAAATAAAAGGACTCGGTGTATGACTATGTCCGTATGTCTATTGTAGTGATATAATTATTGCTTGGTAAACCTATATTAGTGGCTACAGGTTCATTATCACTTAACCCATCATTAGAGAATAAGAACTGAGGGCAATAGACAGGTAATATCTACATAAACAATACCTAACCAAAACAAAGTTAACTAAATCTATAAATACAGACAAGTGTGATAATGTATTGGTAAATATAAGGTATGTAGTGTTACCTGGTGATGGTGATGTGTTAAACAGACAAATAAAATCAACATACGAGAACACTAAAGAACAACGTCACTAGTGGAGTTCCCCAAGGCTCAGTACTTGGACCATTATTATTTATTAGAATACATAAACGACATAGATATCGGCATAGACAGCAACATAAGCAAATTTGCTGATGACACTAAAATAGGACGTGTAATTAAATCTGACGAGGACTCCGCAAAACTACAGGAAGATCTAAACAAATTTTTCGAATGATCGGAAAAATGGCGGATGAAATTCAACGTGGACAAATGTAAAGTACTCAGTATAGGAGATGTAAACAGGGAAACCAGATACCAGATGAACAACGATGCCATAGAGAAATCCGACTGCGAGAGAGATTTAGGAGTAATGATAAGTAGGAACCTTAAGCCAAGTAAACAATGTGTTTTTGCTCGTAACAAGGCTAATAAAGTACTTGGGTTCATACAAAGGAGTGTTAGTTACAAGACTAGCGAGGTCATCCTAAAACTGTATCTTGCTCTTGTGAGACCACACCTGGATTACACAGTTCAGTTCTGGTCACCGTATTACAGAATGGATATAGAATCCTTGGAAAGAATTCAGAGGAGAATGACAAGACTAATCCCGGGCATTAGGAACCTTGAGTATAGAGACAGGTTAAAGCATCTTAATTTGCACTCCCTCGAGAGACGTAGAGCGAGGGGCGACCTGATAGAGGTGTACAAGTGGAAGGCAGGGCTAAACAAAGGAGACATTACAAAGGTACTCAAACTATCCAACCAGGAGCGAACTCGTAACAATGGTTTTAAATTAGACAAATTTAAATTTCGGCGTGAAATAGGTAAACACTGGTTTGGAAACAGAGTAGTGGATGAATGGAACAAGTTACCAAATATCATCATTAACTCGAATACTCTGAATAGCTTCAAACATAGGTTGGATGCTTGTATGAGCAATAGGGGTTGGGTGTAAACGGGACTGCCCAGTATGGGCCAATAGGCCCGCTGCAGTTTCCTCCATTCTTATGTTCTTATGTTCTTATGTTCACTGTATGTTCCTTCACCTTTCTCTAATGAAGGCTTTTGTTAAACCACCAATGTATGTAATAAGTCATTTATTTCCAATGTATGTTTTCGGCCTTCGGGCTGCAGACCTTTTTCAATAAACCGTTAATTATTATTACTCAACCTGACGAAACACGATGTTACTGATTCTGTGAATAATATCATAACTATTTTTGATTTCAGGCACGAAACTTCCACAATAATGGACGACAAAATGAAAACTGGTCACGATCCTCCTCAGATGACATCATCATCACCACCAACACCAACATCATCACCACCACCAACAAAACCACCAACACCACCACCACTAACACCTACAACCATCGTTAAGTCACCCGCCATCACCAGTACCATGAATAACGTGGTGGAAAGCTCTCCTAAAGACCTTCCTGACGACGCTGTTTACCTGAGGAAGGAGTTGGGACTATTGGAAGCTGTCGCCATCATCGTGGGTAGTATCATTGGGGCTGGCATCTTCATATCTCCTAAGGGCGTGCTTGAGTATGCAGGCAGCGTGGGCATGTCGCTGGTGGTGTGGGCCAGTTGTGGGATGGTGACTACCGTTGGGGCCCTATGTTTTGCTGAGCTGGGTAAGTCTAACAGCTGTACAAAATAACGGGTAAGAATTGAGAAAAGTTTCGTAACGTGATTGCTAGATTTATGAAATACTGTAAATATCTTTTTGTGATGCGAGTAAAAGGTATGGTGAATATGTTTCCATTGCCTAGAAAAATATAGTTGTTGGGCAGGATAAGATTAGATTAGGTTTACTTATAATACATTCCAGATCCCTAAATAATTCCTAGACACTAAACATTACATCAGTCAGTAACCTATGGATGTGTTGGGTAAATGCAGCTTACCGTTACAGAAAGACATGTCAGTGCCTGATCCACACACTTGGTGTTTGTTTTAATTGAAGTGTTGAGTGTCCACCACCACGCAGTAGGCAGCTATCAAACAGGGAGGTACTACCGCCTGGAAAGATATTGGAAGCATAATGTGTTGTCTAATGGTAAACATTGTAATAATAATAATTAATAATTAACGGTTTATTAAAAAACATGGCAGCCCGAAGGCTGAAAATATACAACGAACAGAGATGACAAGTTACATATGGTGAAATCGGGGAGTGGGTCACTTGATTGACAAAAGCTTTCGATACAGAAACATAAGAAACATAGTCAACATATAGATTAACTTTAGATCTGGTACTGTGGGAGCTGGTACTGTGGGAGCTGGTACTGTGGGAGCTGGTCTGTAGACATTCTTGTGACCTGATGTTGGCGTCAACAGTCCATCCCACTGCCTGGTTGATGATCTGACTTTCTGCCTCATTTACACACAATTGCAGGGTCTCAACTGTTTTTATTAATTGTACAACACAACATACATACTGTGTATTGTGTTTCACTCTTGATTTTTTCAATTTTGTATTTCTTTATTATTGTTATTATTATTATTATTATTATTATTATTATTATTATTATTATTATTATTATTATTATTATTATTATTATTATTATTATTATTCTTGTCAGGAAGCTCTCTGAAGCTACTAACAGTACTGGAATATGAACAGTGAGTTTGTTGTGCTAAACGTCTCGGACATGCTTCCAGTCTTACCCACACTTGATCCACCACTTTCTCCGGTCTAACAACACTTGGCTGGCACATGCGTTTACCTTTCATGCAGCTGTTTCTCTGAACTGTTTCACTTGTTTCCATATCACTGAATTCGAAGGTTGCGTACGACCACCCAAAGTGACTTTTAAATGCATTCTTGATGTAATGTTCGACGAGAAACACGCCTTCTTGCCCTGCAGTGACCATGGCGTGACTCAGTGATACCTCTCATGTCACGTTGTTCTGTAAATTTAGGCTTCTTGAATAAAACTTACCCTATATAACTAACCTCTTGTGTGTGTGTATACAGGTACAATGATCCCTGAGAGTGGAGGGATGTACAGTTACCTACTGGAGGCGTTCGGGCCAGCTCCGGCCTTCCTCTACTTCTGGGTATCGGTGGTGGTCAAGAACAGTGCAGGAGCGGCAGTGGTGGCGGTCATCTTCGCCAGCTACCTCCTCCAAGCCCTCTTCCCGGACTGTGGGGCTCCTCTTGACATCCCCACGAAGCTCCTCGCTGCAGTATTAATATGCGAGTGACAGATTCACAGTTGTTTTACAGCATATACCAGTATATCTGTACAGTATATATGTACAGTTTGCCTATATTTATTGTTATACCCATTCATACATTAAACTCAAATTACTCGTTTAATTGTTCATTTATGAATTTGTCAAAATATTTTTTATTTTTTTATTTATCTAATACATTTTGTGGTCAGGTGTATCAAACAAAAAATAACTGTAAATAAATGTAAATTAGTAAATAACTGTAAATAAATGTAAATTAGTAAATAACTGTAAATAAATGTAAATTAGTAAATAACTGTAAATTCCTCGTAAATATAGACGAGACGCAATAGTTTGGCATCTTACATTTGTATGTAAATTACAGGTAGATACACCAGTAATTAAGTATTGTTTACCTTTACAATGTACTGGTCGTCACAGTACAGGTAGCTTGTCATCCCCTCCCAGGTGACTGACAGGAAACAAGTCATTTGTTAGTAGATGTTACCTAAGCGTCGTGCACTGAGAGTTAACCCCGTTATAGTAGCTGTTAAAGCGAAATGGAGAAAATGAAGAATTATAAAGAAATTAGAGAGGAAAAAGAGGACAATAAATGATAACGTGATACACTTTTGTAGTATTATGAAGAAATAGATTAAAGTAGTTATTTCAACCTCTTATTATGCTTTGTGAGACTAGATTAAGTTATATTAAGTTTAGTTAGGTTAAGTTAGGCTGGGTTAGATTAGGTTAGGTCAAGATAAACACCATTAATAAGAAGAGCCAATCTCCCCGGCAGGTTTTCTCTCGTGGCTTAACTGCGTCAGGGTAAAATGGGTGACGAAGGTGCAGAACGTGTTTACCGTGACCAAGGTACTGGCTCTCGTCCTCATCATAGTGATGGGCGTCTACCACCTGGCCAGAGGGAACGTCCAGAACTACCTTCACCCCATGGAAGGAACCAACTGGGCAGCTCCAGCCATCTCTGCTGCCTTCTACCAGAGTCTCTTTGCTTACGGTGGCTGGTAAGAGTAGGTTAGGTTAGGTTTGGGTGGGGTAGGTTAGGTTTGGTTGGGTAAGGTTAGGTTAAGTTGGGTAAGGTTAGGTTAGGTTGAGTAAGGTTATATGGAGTTAGGTGAGGTTTGGCTAGGTTAAATTAGTTTAGGTTAGGTTAGGTTAGGTTAGGTTAGGTTGAGTAAGGTTATATGGAGTTAGGTGAGGTTTGGCTAGGTTAAATTAGTTTAGGTTATGTGAAGTTATGTTAGATTAGACTAGATTAGTTTGTGAGGTCAGGAGGTCAAAGCCTAACATACAACCTGGGGAAAACACACAGTGGCCAAGGGAGGGGGGAAATGACGCCTTGTTCCAGTGTAGTTGTATGTCATATTGATAGAGTTTGTCATGCCTGAACCCGGCCAGAGAGAGAGTTTATAACTTATTGATAATTGGGTGTGTCTGTACCATGTATGTATTCAAGGCAGTCATGTTATATGTAGAGGGACTGACATGTACAGAGTGGCAGGGTGGATGGATGGAGAGGAGGGAGGGAGGGAGGGAGGGAGAGGAAGGCAGGGATGGATGGTGAAGGAGATAGGAAGGGAGGAAGGCATGGATGGAGAGAAGGAGTAAGGGAAGGAATAAGGAAATGAAGGAAGGAGTAAGGAAAAGAAGAGAAGGAAAGGAGGGGAATGTAAGCTTACATGTTCATAAAAACAAGAGATTTGATAAATATGACACAGTAACATTAATAAACTCTTCCTATACTAATTATCAAATTCCTAATGGTAGTAATAAAACTAATGAATATACCTGCCCGAAATATTATTATTATTATCATCATCATTTTTCTTTAAAGGGAAAATATGTACAACGTTGTGGAGGAACTCAGGAATCCATCTCGGTAAGTACGATCCATTGACTTCCTTACTGAGGAGTAGTAAATGATTCATAAGTGTATCAGTTTGACTTAGGTACGTTAGGTATATCGTTAACTAGTATCGTGTTATTGTCTCTCTTCTTCAGGAACCTCCCACTGGCCATCATTTTCTCCACTACTCTGGTTACGGTCGTGTACACACTCGCTAACATCGCTTACCTGGCTGTACTTACACCTGCTGAAATACTGTCCTCTAATGCTGTGGCCATGGTAGGTGCTGTGACTATGTTAGGTGCTGTGGCCATGGTAGGTGCTGTGACTATGTTAGGTGCCGTGGCCATGGTAGGTGCTGTGACTATGTTAGGTGATGTGAATATGGTAGGTACTGTGGCCATGGTAGGTGCTGTGGCCATGATAGGTGATGTGAATATGGTAGTCGGAGTTTCCTAGAGCACTTGTCGAAAATCAATATATCGTTCTGTCTCTCTTTCTCTCTACTGTATGTACGTGTATGAATGTATGTACTGTATTTCCCCACAGACGTTCGCCACCCGTTCCCTAGGCGTGATGGCATGGGTGATTCCAGTGTTCGTGCTGTGTTCCACCTTCGGTAACTCGAATGGGGCGATGTACACACAATCTCGCCTCATCTTCGTCGGGGCGAGGCGAGGGCAGTTCCCTGAGGCCTTCTCTCTCGTTCACGCCACCAACTTCACGCCCATTCCCTCAGTGGTGCTCAACGTTAGTACTTAGACTAGTGGAGGTTCTGTTAATGTTAGTTGAACGAGTGTTGTGTCTAGGGCCCCTGTGTTCAATTCAAGAAAGAACATATTAAAGAAAGACTTGTTCTACTTGATTACGTCTCCATTGTGTGTTGCAAGTGATTAAGTATTATTTACTGAGTGTTGTGTCACTTAACTAAGTATTGTATAGGTTATTATATCAATTTTAATAACACTGTATTGTAAAAAGTATTGTCTATTATCCAGGTAATACATCCAGTACACTGTGTTGCAGGGTGTGTTGTGTGTAGTGATGTTGTTTACCTCGGACGTGATGTTACTCATCAACTACTCCACCTTCGCCATGACCCTCACACAGTGTGGGTGTATGTGCGCTCTCTTCCAGTTCCGGTACAAACAACCTGACAGACCGCGGCCCTTCAAGGTAAGACGTCATTAGTGTAAGTTATGTATACACAGCATATACACCTGCGTGATATATATACCTTCCTCTGACAGGTGTGGAGTCATGTTATACACACCTACATAACACATCTTCTGACAGGTGTAGTAGTCATATCATACACCTGCCTGACACACCATCCTCCTGCAGGTGTGGTTGGGACTACCGATAGTCTACATGATAGTTACAGTGTTCCTGCTGGTGCTGCCGATAATCGAGACGCCGGTGGAGGTGGGAGCGTCGTTAGCTATGGTGGCCACCGGCTTACCAGTCTACTACTTCACCATCTACAGGAAGGACATTGCCCAGAAGTTCTCCAGACCTTTACGTGAGTTAATTACAGATGACCCTCCCTTACAGGTGACCCTCCTTCCCTCACCCCTTTGCCCTCAGTACAATTAATATCTAACTGTAACATTTAACTGTATCAAGAGTTGTGTAGGAACGACTGTAACCGACTGAACGATCTTTACGTATTTTTCTAAACATTTCACCCGACTTAACAACGATCAGCCTACAAGAACAAAAACATAGAAGAAAAAATATTTACTTTCATAAGGTTTGGTTTGTATTTACCGTATTGTTGGTAGTGTAATGTTAATATGTAATGAAAGAAACACACACACACACCTACAGTAGTTACCCCAGCGTTGTAACCAAAGAAAATGGAACTCATATTTTTAGGGATGGTCTTAAGAGTAAAATTGTACCACACTATTACCATACGAACTGACTTTTATCTTAGTTGTTTTAGTGATTGTGCTTAATATATACGACTACCTTTAACTCTCCTCGTGTCTCTGAAAGCCTTATCGTCCACCCAAGGTCATAGAGTTAAGGCTCATCGGTAGGTAGTAGGCAGGGTCTCAATTGTTTCTCTTACTATTGAGAACACAACATACATATTTTGTTTCTCACTTTTGATCTTTTTTTCATTTGTGTATTTCTTTATGGTTCTTTAATATTATTACTATTACATTTTCGCCCCCCAGGCGCTGGTGTGGGCTTGTGACCTGTGCTCAGGTGGGCTAATCCCCTTAAAAAAAAAAAGATCTTCTGGTATCGTGTTCCATGTTTTTGTTTTTCTCTCCAACATCATGCAGTGTTTGTGTTTGGAACCTTCTACCCAGCGTCGTGTCTTTTCATAGGTGTTTCTTAATCTACTGTATATAAATTTGGGAGAGTTTTTCTTTTGAACTGTTGTTGTTATTATGTACTGTACGATATTTGTTAACGTTGGGAAGGTGAAATAACCTGTGTGTGGGGGGGGCTAATCTTCAGGTGATTAGTAGTATCGTAGGCCATCTTTAAAATACCTGACTATAATGTTTACAAGAGACTGATGAAGGTATCGTACTTTTCAGAAAAACTGACGTACTGTTTCCAGCTGCTGTTCCTCGGACTACCTGAGGAGAAGGTGGAGTGAGGCAAGACTGTTTTACAAGTTACTAATGGTCATGATAAGAGCTAACCTGAAAACCTTAAGGATTCATATTACGCTCAAACGTCCACAAAACCTTCCGAGTCCTCCAGTGGAAACGTCCCCCGTTTTCTCTGTTTCCCCCGCCTTTGTCTATGGGAGCAGACGCTGTATGCTGGGACCTGTTGCCATCCATTCCTTTGTAATCAATTTAATTTTGCTTTCGATAGCTGAGTCAGAGCATTGTTAGTGAAGATAATAGTAGAGAATGAAAATGAGTTCATAGTCTCAATTTCAACGTCAGAGGGTACCGTAAATTAATTCATTGGAATAGGAGTAGCTGGACTCCCTGGCCTAGTTTGAGTGAGGGCGCCGCGGGCATTTTAACCGTTAGTAAGTGCCCGTCCCTTCATCCATACAGGTATGCCATTCCACGCTGTGTTGTAATTTGCCCTTCTTTAAGTGATTTGACCCAATTGATAGTTGATTGTGCAAGTGTTACAGTAACGTAGTTGATATGCTCTGAGTAAAGTCATATTTACGTCTTTAACGTCCCCTGAAACGTGATGTTGTTGTCACCGGTTAGTAAGTGCCCGTCCCTTCATCCATACAGGTCCCTAACGCAGCCTAGGCCGTGTCTGTAGGGTGGATGTTGTATCCACTATGTCTGGGGACATGTCCGAGGTCCAGTAGGATCAGTTACCTTCGTGAGACCCGGCCGTCAGACACTTCAGACCACCTATAGCCCCCATAGCTGGCTCGTCTGGCCCTAACGCTCGGTCCACGAGGTGACCCCGGACCACCAAGCCACACACCACTACCAGCCCCCATCATTGGTGGATGAGTGTCTACCTCAGTAGGGCTATATTTGTGTGGTGGAATTAACCCACTGGGATCTCCAGAGTTCGTCGGATAGTACTCCATGGTGGCTGGACCCCATGGCTGTTGCTTGAGTATCACTCCTGACGACTGAGTGTTGTAGTGGCAGTTGCCTAGTATTTATGGTGCTAAGTGACTATCATAGTTGTGCTATTGAGTATGTCCACCCAGTAGGGTTGGAAGGGTATTGAATATGTCCACCCAGTAATGGTGTGAGTATGTTGAGCCTGAGGGCCTAGTAATAGATTTCGTCTGTTAGTACAAACCAATTTTTTCTTCTAATTTCATATTCATGTTTAAATAAACTTTGTATTTGTATAATTGTGTATATTATTTACCTACAGTATTTACCGTTATTTCTTCCCTATTGCTTGATACTATCATTACACCTACCCACGAGCCTCCTATCGTCACGCTACCAATGGTGATATATAAGAGTAACAGGAATTGTTACTGGCACACAGGCCCTCATGAATGGTGGCAGTAGCAGCCCTCATAAATGGTGGCAGCTCAAGCCCTCATAAATGGTGGCAGCGGTGGGATGTAATGAACATAGTATCGAGTTGGGAGGAATGACTGTGATACTGTAGTTTAACTGAGTTATAACCATTTCTCTGTACGGGTATTTAATAACCATTCCACTGTAACTAATGAGTATTTCAGATTGCTAATAATTTTGTTCCATATTTTTCCGAGGTACAGCTTTTTGTGGTGGTTTGCAGAGAAAGTGAAATAAGTTCAAAGAAATACCTTGGAGTTAGGTTAGAAAAGTCTTGTTTAAAGTAAAAGGAAACCTGCAACAATAACTTGTAGAGTGTGAATAAGGTTCATTAATATTGGAAGAATTTTGATATGTAACAATCTGCCCAAAATTTTTTTTCCGTTGTTAACTCAGTATTACTTACAGACAGTGAATACATGTTTGGGCCGTGGCACTAGTTGTGAAATGTTCCATCGTGGGAGTGCCCAGTGTTTTAATTCTGAGTGCTAACAGAAGCAGTGCACTATATGCAAAGGTTAAGTGGATGCTAATTCTATACTTGTCATATTCTTTAGTTATGTGTTAGGTAGGATATATATTCCATTTACTTAATATCTCGGGGCATTTTACAGTTCCTACTATTAATATTCCTATGTATACGCTATAATTTTAAAGTTATTTTAACCAGGTGCTAACGGGTCATTATTTTGTGTAACGTATGTTATGTGAACTCTAATGCCAGTATACTTTCAGAATACAGTATTATATATGTGAGGACCTTATGGTGATACGGTATATGGAAAATGTTATACAAGTGTATGGACCCAGAATTGTGAGTACGGAAATTCGTGAAGTGTTCACGCAGTGTTGCACCATACTGAGTCTGTGAATGGCAAAGTGTCTAAGTGAATTTTTGATGCCATAATAGTATCTTTGGGGAGATTAATAATCTGAACAGTAGTTTGAATAGTTGACGCATGGAGTGTTAGTCGTATTGCAGAAAATCAGTACCAGTCCTTGGGTCTTGAGTGAGCACTGTGCATGTATCGTATTTAAAGTGGGTTATAGTATTGATTTGTTGTAACACAATGGCAGATGCTAACGCA
Organism: Homarus americanus; assembly: GCF_018991925.1. NCBI lineage: Eukaryota > Metazoa > Arthropoda > Malacostraca > Decapoda > Nephropidae > Homarus > Homarus americanus. Next base: position 119,285 of record NW_024750561.1, read on the forward strand.
AATAAGGGGACCATGACGGCCAAAGCCGCTGTTGATTTAGCAACAAAAGTCCAAGCACTTCTGGCTAAACTCGCTAAAGCCATGGGTAAAGGAGGAGAAAACCAGTGGTTAGACTGGATCTTTAAGAAACAGTGGGCTTTGTAAGTGAACCTCCTTGGTTGTTGATGGGTAGTGAAGTGCACAATCTGTTGTAGGTAACTTTTGGTAATTGAAGAAGTGAAGAAAAAAAATGGAGGATGTTTTTTTGGGGGGTTAAAAGTATTTTGCAGAGGAAGGGTCAATTTGCAGTAAAGACAGAGATTGGAAGATGTATTGGCAGTTATGCAATCATCTGAAGGGTATCTGTTACTAGTATGAGTAAAGATACCAGTGGTGAATTCTCAAGTTCTGGTTGGTAAGTCCTACGTAGGCTGGGTGTTGTTGGTATATAGGTGTAGAGTTCGTGACTTTCAGGGAGTATTCGGGCATATAAATATGGTGCTATTACTTCTACATGGCAAATGCCATAAGTACAGACAGTTTTTGGTTTGGTGGTGTTCTCATGAGGACCGTTTCGTTAGCATTGAATTCTTGGGAATACCCGCTCGTTCGGAGTCCCTTGAAGGGTGCTGCCTCTCGCGAGTGCGACATAACTCTTAAGATTAAGGGCAACAAATCATTCCTTTGACTTGATGGGGTCCGTTCGTCTATGTCCTAGCTTGAGAAATCTATGTTAAATCTCAGTGTGTCCTGTCAGCATTTGACCAATCGCGTAAAAGAAACTTTCATAATCTATGAACATTGAAATTTGAGTTCTGTAAGGAATTTTGAGTGTGCATTTTATCTACCGATGTGAGGGTGTATTTTGTAACATGTAACACCATTTATTATTATTATTATTGGATATGAGGTATCTAACTCAAATCATTATTATTCCATGATGATGTACTTGACCCCATTTATTATTATATGATATGATGTATGTAACACCATTTATTATTATATGATATGATGTATTTACCGCCATTCAGTATTATTATGACATGATGTACCTAACCCCATGTGCTATTATTTTTGGTGCTATTTTGTAATATGTATCCCAATATATTTTTTATGAAGGTGTGTCACATTCTAATTGTATGTTAACAGATTTCCATTTCTTGTACCTAATCCTGACCACCGGTAGGGAATTATTTTTCTATTTTTATTGATATAATTTGTGCAATGTTTTGTATGAGGATTTATACTTTATATTAATGATTTAATATGCATGTCACTACTTACGTGTTTTCTGAACGTTACCGCATAATGATGAATCTTGGGGAAGGAGGAAGCTTTGTAATGGTCATGATAAGAGCTAACCTGAAAACCTTAAGGATTCATATTACGCTTAAACGTCCACAAAACCTTCCGAGTCCTCCAGTGGAAACGTCCCCCGTTTTCTCTGTTTCCCCCGCCTTTGTCTATGGGAGCAGACGCTGTATGCTGGGACCTGTTGCCATCCATTCCTTTGTAATCAATTTAATTTTGCTTTCGATAGCTGAGTCAGAGCATTGTTAGTGAAGATAATAGTAGAGAATGAAAATGAGTTCATAGTCTCAATTTCAACGTCAGAGGGTACCGTAAATTAATTCATTGGAATAGGAGTAGCTGGACTCCCTGGCCTAGTTTGAGTGAGGGCGCCGCGGGCATTTTAACCGTTAGTAAGTGCCCGTCCCTTCATCCATACAGGTATGCCATTCCACGCTGTGTTGTAATTTGCCCTTCTTTAAGTGATTTGACCCAATTGATAGTTGATTGTGCAAGTGTTACAGTAACGTAGTTGATATGCTCTGAGTAAAGTCATATTTACGTCTTTAACGTCCCCTGAAACGTGATGTTGTTGTCACCGGTTAGTAAGTGCCCGTCCCTTCATCCATACAGGTCCCTAACGCAGCCTAGGCCGTGTCTGTAGGGTGGATGTTGTATCCACTATGTCTGGGGACATGTCCGAGGTCCAGTAGGATCAGTTACCTTCGTGAGACCCGGCCGTCAGACACTTCAGACCACCTATAGCCCCCATAGCTGGCTCGTCTGGCCCTAACGCTCGGTCCACGAGGTGACCCCGGACCACCAAGCCACACACCACTACCAGCCCCCATCATTGGTGGATGAGTGTCTACCTCAGTAGGGCTATATTTGTGTGGTGGAATTAACCCACTGGGATCTCCAGAGTTCGTCGGATAGTACTCCATGGTGGCTGGACCCCATGGCTGTTGCTTGAGTATCACTCCTGACGACTGAGTGTTGTAGTGGCAGTTGCCTAGTATTTATGGTGCTAAGTGACTATCATAGTTGTGCTATTGAGTATGTCCACCCAGTAGGGTTGGAAGGGTATTGAATATGTCCACCCAGTAATGGTGTGAGTATGTTGAGCCTGAGGGCCTAGTAATAGATTTCGTCTGTTAGTACAAACCAATTTTTTCTTCTAATTTCATATTCATGTTTAAATAAACTTTGTATTTGTATAATTGTGTATATTATTTACCTACAGTATTTACCGTTATTTCTTCCCTATTGCTTGATACTATCATTACACCTACCCACGAGCCTCCTATCGTCACGCTACCAATGGTGATATATAAGAGTAACAGGAATTGTTACTGGCACACAGGCCCTCATGAATGGTGGCAGTGCAGCCCTCATAAATGGTGGCAGCTCAAGCCCTCATAACTGATATATGTATATAATATATTTCATTTAGCCAAATTAAAATATATTTTGTATGTATAGTATTGTTTTATTTGTTATGTCCTTAAGTACGGTCAAGGAGTTATGTTTTTTTTAGTTGTAGGTTTTAATAAAAGGTGTTTCAGAATGTGTAAATTTCCTTTTTTCTTTTGACTTAAGATTGGATATGATCTATGTATGTATGTATGCAATGTAATGTAATATAATATAATATAATACATACAAATAACACAAAAACGTGGTTGGAATGCGAAATAACCCCAATTTTCCTTCTACGGGGCTCGAACCTACGCACTTAAGAGATAAAAAAAAATATAAGATCTCCCAAAAATTAATTTCATTATTTTTGTGTCACTGAGTACTTTACAACCGCCTCTCTACCTTGGAATATATACAACCTGTGATGAGCCGCGCATGGAGGATCAGGGCACATACAGGAAGGCAGTGTAAAAGAAACGAAAATATAGACGTGCAAGCAAAGGGGCTGTGTGGGACTGAGAAGAAAGGGGTGTTGGGGAGAGTGGAAGAGAGTTAGGAGGAGAGAACGAGTTACAAGAGAGAGAGAAAGAAGAAGAGAGAGTTAGGAGGAGGTGGAGACGAGGAAGAGAGAGTTACGAGAAGGAGATGGATAGTGAGAGAGAGAGTGTGGGCAGGGCAGGGGAGGGGAGAGTTTAAGCTACTGAGAAGAGTCGGCGACGCGGAAGATGTAAACACTGAGGAGTATATTCAGGTGTAGGCTGTCCCTGTGTCGTAAACCCTTGGGATACACTCAAGGTATTCTTCTCTCTGTATACCACGAGAGGCAAATCCTTCAGGCTTGGGTAGGATTACAGGTGGGAACTGCCTGTAAAGGACTCTGGACTCCTACACTAGAAGGATCTCAGAGGATTTTTTCTTCTCTCATGGGACTTTATATTCATTTGTATATAAAGTTTGTCTTTTAATACTGATGTGACAGCCAGAGAGTTTTATTACATCTTAAGGTTAATTAAATCATTCAACCTAACCTAACTTAACCTACCAAACGTTAACCTAACCTCACCTCCGGAACGTTAACCTGAGCTAAGCTAAGCTAACCTTACTTAACCTTATGCTCAGGAAAACTAACCTAACCTTCAAGCTAAGCAAACCTAACCTAACTTAACCTAACCTTCCAAACGCTAACCTAACTTAACCTTGAGCAAAGAAAACCTAACCTAACCATAAGCAAACCTAACCTAACCATAAGCAAACCTAACCTAACCTTATGCTAACCAGACAGTGAAGAAAATGAATAAAGGCGAGAGTGTAAAAAATTAATAAAGACGAATCAAAGATAAATGAATAACACAAGTGACAGAGAACAAGTAATATGATATATGGACACCGTCAACATAAAACAAACACTTACCTCTAGATAAGTGAACCTCTTAATCACTGTTGGCCTCGGTCTCTTAAAAAAACGTCATGAATTCGACTCCGTGTACCCAATCAGCCCCGAGTCTCAATTCACAAGGCTTCTGTATATTATGTTTCTGTTTTAATTAATCTGAAAAGAACGTAACAATATCTAGTTAAGGTTGAGTTTTAGTATTAGACAAAGATGTTTAAAAAAATCCAAAATAAGATTTATTTTTCAGACAATTAAAAAAAAATGTGAATTATTTGAAAATTTCCTTAAAATTCTAATGGAACTTCTCCACAGAATCCCCCGACACACACACACACACACACACTCTCACACACACTCTCTCACACACACACACTCTCTCTCACACACACTCTCACTCGCACACACACACACACTCTCACACACTCACACACACTCTCACTCACACACTCACACACACTCACACACACTCTCACTCACACACACACTCACACACACTCTCACACACACTCTCACACACTCACACACACTCACTCACACACTCACACACACTCTCACACAGACACACACTCTCACACACACTCTCACTCACACACACACACACACTCACTCACACTCTCACTCACACACACACACACACACATTACCATGAGGTTTACCCCCAACAACCCTCACAATATATGACCTCACCAACAATGAAGTTTCTCCCACAATAAGTCTTCCCCCGGCGAGCTTTTTCTCTAATGATCGCCTGCACGGAATTCTCAAATGATAACCACCAAATGTCTGCGTGTTATTTTTTTTTACGTGGAGGTGGTGGGTGGATGAGGTGGTTGGTGGAGGTGATGGAAGAGGTACTGGGTGGAGAAGGAGGTATCTAGTAGCAGTTTGTGGGTGGGTAGTGGAGGTGGATAGCAGCAGTTGGGGTACACACTTAGGAATGGTGTCGTAAAAGACGTGATATATTATCTTGTGTTATATGTGAAACACTGTCGTCTGTGTGTGTGTGTCTGTGTGTGTGTCTGTGTGTCTGTGTGTGTATGTTAGGTATCCACAACTCTTCGGTCATCTCTGTGTTGACATTTATCTAACTCCTCAGTCTATTAACACCTTCAGGAGTGATCACCACCTATGTAACTCATTCATCAGCCTAGGGATCTCTCGTGTTGAGGCAGTAGGCAGTCACAGGACAATGTTGTAACACATTCAGACGTGCAGTAACCCCCCCCCCCTCCCGCCAAAGAGGTCACACTCAGAATTCAGCCACAGAAGTCATTACTCTTCTTAATGGTGGAGGGTCAGCTGCTGCTTGCAACCCAACACGGCACATCTTTTATGGCTAGTACTGAGAGAGAGAGAGAGAGAGAGAGAGAGAGAGAGAGAGAGAGACCCTTCCTTTCTTTCATAATTATTCTTAAACATTTGTTCTGAGTTACTACACAACAAACAATAATAATACTAATAATAATAATACTAACTACTACTACTACTAATATTAATAACTACTAATAATAATAGCTATACAACATTAATTTTTGTTACAAGTACAGTATATATGAAATTACTTACTGCAGGTAAATTAATGGAGGTGAGGTTTCCCTTTTAAAACTCTCTATCGTGATGCCATTAGAGCGAGAAGAAGAAGAAGAAGAAGAAGAGCTAAAAGAGGAAGAGGAGGAGGAAGAGAGGTAGAGGAGGAGAGAGAATACCATCTTCTTTAACGAGAGAGCACCAACACAGTCTTACCGGTACTAAAGTATATTGTGTGTGTGTCTTCAACGACGGTACGAGGGAAGAAGATTAAACTAATGATAAATGAGGGAATAACGAGGTACAGGACGAGGATGAGGAATAAAGTACATGGGTAAAACTTATTTCAAAAAAAATATTATATTTTACACTCACACACAAACACACACACTCTCACACACACACACACACACTCACACACACACACACACACTCACACACACACACACTCACACACACACACTATATCTATAATGGCAGGAGCATAAGTGACAATAGCCAGAACCATCCATCATATGAATTATTTGTATTACCTTTATAAATGGTGTATGAAAATAGTATTGTACAGTAAATGGAAGAATTTTCAATGCTTTGTTTTTACTTTCATACCACATATTGAACTGTAATATTTGTTATTGTTATTGAATATCAGGAGGGCGAGGGGTCAGAGGTCATTTCATAGGGGTGAGAGGTCAAATGTCAACTCGCAGAGGGGGAGAGGTCAAAAGGTCATCTTAAAGGGGGGTGTGAGGTCAAAAGTTCAACTCGTAGGGGTGAGGTCAAAAGTTCAACTCGTAGGGGGGTGTGAGGTCAAAGGTCATCTCATAGGGGTGGTGAGAGGTCAACTCATTAGGGGGGCATTGAACAAAATAAAATAAACATAGACGCTAACAATGGAGAACAGAACAGTACAACAATTATTACCATTTATTTAACCACAATATTTTACAACTTAGTGTGATTTAAAAATTTTTCCATAGCAATCAATAGAGACACACACACACACGGACATATTGCAGACTCCTTATTTTCTTATGTTCTTCTTCTTCTTGTGTTCTATTGTTCTGTTCCTCCAATTGTTTGATCCTCCATCATCTTTGACTTATCATCTTTGTCATTCTTCATCATCTGTAGTATCATCCGTAGTATCTGTAGTATCATCCGTAGTATCTGTAGTATCATCTGTAGTCTCTTATCTATTTCATCTTTCATCATCCGTGACGTTTTATACCACCCGAATCATCCCCCATCATCTGCAGTAGCTTAATATTATCAATTTTATCCATCATCATCCGAGGTGTATTTCATAAGTCTTGGTATCTTCTATCCTCTTTGAGTAGAGTAATAGACACAATCGGTGGCTGGGGGGAGGGTGTAGGTCTGAAACAGGGCGAGAGGAGACGATTAACACATTCATGACAACCACAACAACACTACTAGCTACCCTGACATATGTGACTTTATATACAACTTTAAAGTCAATCTCGTTCTTCGTCTTGTAACTCCCGTATATAAATAAACATATATAGAGTACATATTAGAAAGGGTAATGTGTGAATGATCAATAACAACAAAGTGCAGGAATTTATTAAGGTTTGGTGTTAAGAGATGACATTGAAAGGTAAAAAGTAGATACGGGTATTGGTGATTCTATTGAAAGTGGATTTAGTATTGGGGGTGTTTATGTGATGCGGATTTAGAGGAAGTTAGAGTTTAGATAGTAAAGTGACTGAGGCAATCAAACTAAATAGGTCATGGGATTAGTTTGTGGTAATTAAGAGCTAAATTATATTATCACATCTTAAGAATATAGTCAGGTTTCTCAAGGAGTTAAGCTGGTAGAGTTAGGAAGTGTTGGAGATGGCAGTCAAGATGTGTAGAGTATTGCCACTTGCATTTATCTGGTCATGGGTTAAAACCAAAACAAACCCAACACTGACCTTACTGATGTGGAACCCGGGTTGGTAATAGTCGTAAACCAGCACAGTACCTGGCTTGACTAACTCTACGTCCACTTCACGCACCACTCGGAACTCTACACACACCTCCTTGGACGACGCAAACTCCTTCACATAGAATAACACTTTACTCCCGTCCACATCAGCCCTCATAATCACGTTGGGGTTCTCATGTATGACTTGTTGGAGGTCGTCCTTCATAGGGAGGTACCCGGTCACTATGTTTACCTCTATGATGGCCAAGTTGGAGGTTCCGTCACTGAGGAGGTAAGAGGCACAGACCCTGATGTGTTTGGTGATACAGTTCTTGTCTGACGGTGTGTGGGTGATGACGTGGACTGAGAAGGCGTCACTGGGGTCTGGCTTGATGTTGTTGTAGCGGAGAACAGCCTGAGGCCAGAGGAAAACAAGATAGGAAGGGAGGAAGGGAGGACAAGTTAGTATCCGTTTGTGTAGAGTAAGGGCGTAATTTAACATATACAGTGTTTACATAGTTCCAACACAGACAACGCTAGACTCTTCCATACATTCTTTACCATTAATGAATAAAAAAAATATATTATATCCACACCAGAGTTCAATAATCTTCTAAAAATCTACATAAGATATTTATTCAATATTCGATATCAAAGTTTAGTTGAAAACGAATAAACCTGAACAATGATTTGGTAATGAGTTTGGTGATCAATTAACGCCAGACACCTGATTCAATTACGATAATATAACTGTTAAGACCACAGCAACAGATACAAGTGTCTATACCGTGATATAACTCAACTCAAATATGATGAAAGAGAATAAACAAAATGATACTAAGTTAAGAGACAAGAAGAGGCTGAGAGGTGGAGGAGGGGAGGAGCATATCATCACACGACTCACCTGGACAACAACACACGACTCACCTGGACAACAGCACACCCTTCACCTGTCACAGTATGATTAACGAAGGTGGGTATATTAGGTAACATCACCAATTGCTGTAGTAGTTTGTTGTTGTTGTTGACGACGAATTTATGATGTAGTCCATTAGCTTTCAGGATGACGGTCAGTTCCATAGACTCCCTGTAGGTGTAGGCTGAGAATCTGGCCAGTGCCTGTAGCGCCACCACGGTGTCCTGGAGGAGAGAGAGGAATAGTTTGTTTTAAAGAGAAAGATATATATTGAGAGTTAGTTCCTGGATACCACTTTCCGTCTCTCCTCGTCCTTATAACTCTAATTTAAATAAAAATAATCTTTGAATTATAATCATAGCCACATAAATTTGATACATAAAATGTTTAATTATTAGAGATAAAAAAATACTAAAGAATCGTCTTATAATACGACTAGACATAAAGAGAGCCAAATTCACCTCTTTGTTTAGCCTTTCACACAAACTTGTTAAACTAAACTTCGAAATATCCATAAATTAACATTGTACATAAGATTATTATTCATTAGACCGTAAATATTTAAGTATATTTACCTTTCTAATATAATAATACAAAGTTCAAAAGCTGGTGTGAGATGGAAGGTAGAGATTTATTTTCTCTCTGTCTATTCCACTAAACTGAGGCTTCCATTTTCTGTTCATGAGAAGCACCATAAAGAAATTCCTTCCTCAAGATTTAAATAAGATAGAATAGACATTTTGTTACGTTTTTATTAGTTGTAGCATTAAGTAGGGTGTTGTGGAACTAGTCACCTGTGTAGAGATGAAACCACCTTGTCCGTTCCTGTGTTTGGTGATCCACTTAGCTAAATTCATGGCTTGTGTGTGGAACTTACGGGGATCATGAGCCATTATTGCCAGCATCAAGTAGCCAGAACCTTCAACAGCCAGTGCAGTACCTTTCCCTACCACAGATATAAGGAAAAACTAAAGTTAGAGCCGATAAAGATTACTATTGGTGATTATGTTGTGAGTTGGGATGTGTTATGTTATGTCAATTATATCTTCGTGCATTTTGTTTCGTATAATTATAAAAAAACAACATTATAAATATTTCGAACCAAAAAGCAACGTACAGGTCAGTGAAGGGATGTCACACACTACTGTACGTCAGGGCTACCAAGTGTATCAAGCTCTTCAGTGTTTACCAAAATGAGATGTTTACTCACAGGAGATGATGCCAAGCTTAATTATGATGGCTGTCTTTTTACTCTGATAATGTTTGGGTACCTAGTGTCTTGATGGAGTCACCCACGAAAGACCCATAGCCTCTTCTGTTGCTCCACGAACCCCGGGATTCAGATTCGTGAACCCGATGTTGTAAACACTAATGCATTATTCTGTCCATCGGGTTCACGAGTCTGAATCCCGGGGTTCGTGGTTCAGGAGGAGAGGCGACAGGACTTGGTGTGGTTGTACTATGCCTGTGTAGTAAGATCCTCGCATTATTAGTAGTGAATAAAACTTACCATTGATAAAGAATTTGTCTGGGATCTTATGCTCGTTCACCATGGTCACCACGTCCTGTATAACTGCCTCAGCTTCAGGCATGTTGGCGAGGGCAAGGGCGTAGGCTTTTAGGCTCATGACGTATGGATCGTAGACCTGGTGGGAGGTGATGCAGCGGATCGCCTCCTTCACCCCAACACTAGTAAGGTCCTCTCCAGCCTCCAGCAGCGCCACCATCACGTACGCCGTCAAGGGCACCGGTGACTCACGTCCATCAACGCCGCCCTTCATCAACAGTTTATGATGAAGCTTATGTGAACGTGAAGCATCTTATTATGGAACTGGCTGACCATTAACCAGAAATACCACACCTCGTCACAAGAGGTCGCAAGAGGGTTTTAGGAGGAGGTGGGGAGAAGCTTCAGACAGACAGAGTGTTATCGTCATCACCTCCTCATACTATTATCATGATATACTCTTCAATCAATATCATAAATACAGAGTCAATCAAAAAAGAATACCCAGAATTTAATAACCAACCAATAAAAATCTGGGCATTCTTTTTCGGCCACCCTGTATATCAAACTACCTCCAGGCACTGTATAACTAGTGTGATTATAATGATAAGTATTAAGGAAATATATACACGATATTTTCACACATATAAACATCAGAGGCCAGACATAACCTCCATAATTATAATATCTCGAGACTTCTCTTCATTAACACGAATAATATTACAGTGAAATAAAAGGAACATAAGAAATATTACATTTTAGGGAAAGAATCGTCTGAGATAACGCCATTCTTACTTTCATCCCCTTATGTAAGACCTTCCCAGTGGATATAAAACAGCCGTCTTTTCCTTGTTTTGAGAGTAACCAACTTGTGGACTTAGCGAGGTCGTCTTTGTCGATCTGTGGGGGTGAGAGTGTGTACAGTACAGAGGTGGTGATCATAGCGTCCAACTTATTGCTGCCAACAAGAGATCATGTAACATATACCACTAGTATACACAGGCTTCTATCTATCTATCTATCTATCTATCTCAACCTTAAATTCTCTAATATGTCTAATAAAAGATGGTGGTTAGGTTAGGTTGTGTTGGTTGGTCATATAGAAGGATATTCAGAAAATTATGTAAACAGGGAGAGTAAAGATGGTCTAGGAAGGTGTGTGTGTGTGTGTGTGTGTGTGTGTGTGTGTGTGTGTGTGTGTGTGTGTGTGTGTGTGTGTGTGTGTACTCCCCCACCCCCCGCCAACTCACCAGAATAAAGGGTTGAGCCTGAGCGAACGATTTGACGACAAAGGCAGTAAGCCAGGTGGAGCCGGTCCTGTCAGTTTTACCAAAGGCGCTGAAGGAACCGTCAGGATGTCGGTATTGAAGTTCTCGCTGATAACCTGAAGTGAAAATATAGGAGTACTGTTTGTTGGTAATAGCCCAAGTACTGTCCTTGTAATATATATTTGTCACAGTGATGCGTTAGGTAAGGTTAGGTCAAGTTAGGTTAGGTCAGCTTAGGTCAGGTTAGGTTAAAGACGCCGATATAAGGTATATTATGAACAAGGTATCGCAGAGAAATAATTAACTCACTTTCCTGACTAAATTTAAACACTTTTTTTCCATTTAATCTTGATGTTATATAAAAAAGTTAATAATTCAGAGAAAATTATTTATAGAATAATTTACACCAGAATGATTCATCATACAGGGATTATAATACACAGAAACACAGGCTTATATCATTAGGTCCCTATGGCATGATAATTCCCCTATCTTACACACACTAAACTACCCAACCATGTCGTTTATAATGTTAGTTTACCTATAATTGCTAACTCAGAACACCTCATTATCACAGCCCTAACAATGTCACGGAGAAAGATGATAACTGATAATGATGCTTAAGACAGTAATGATGCTTAAGACAGTATTGATGTTTAAGACAGTAATGATGTTTAAGACAGTATTGATGTTTGAGACAGTATTGATGTTTAAGACAGTATTGATGTTTAAGACAGTAATGATGTTTAAGACAGTATTGATGTTTAAGACAGTAATGATGTTTAAGACAGTAATGATGTTTAAGACAGTAATGATGTTTAAGACAGCATTGATGTTTAAGACAGTAATGATGTTTAAAACAGTAATGATGTTTAAAACAGTAATGATGTTTAAGACAGTATTGATGTTTAAGACAGTATTGATGTTTAAGACAGTATTGATGTTTAAGACAGTATTGATGTTTAAGACAGTAATGATGTTTAAGACAGTATTGATGTTTAAGACAGTATTGATGTTTAAGACAGTATTGATGTTTAAGACAGAAAGACAGTATTGATGTTTAAGACAGCATTGATGTTTAAGACAATGATGTTTAAGACAGTATTGATGTTTAAGACATAATGATGTTTAAGACAGTAATGATTGATGTTTACAGTAATGATGTTTAAGACAGTAATGATGTTTAAGACAGTAATGATGTTTAAAACAGTAATGATGTTTAAAACAGTAATGATGTTTAAGACAGTATTGATGTTTAAGACAGTATTGATGTTTAAGACAGTATTGATGTTTAAGACAGTATTGATGTTTAAGACAGTAATGATGTTTAAGACAGTATTGATGTTTAAGACAGTAATGATGTTTAAGACAGTATTGATGTTTAAGACAGGATTGATGTTTAAGACAGAAATGATGTTTAAGACAGTAATGATGTTTAAGACAGTAATGATGTTTAAGACAGCATTGATGTTTAAGACAGTAATGATGTTTAAAACAGTAATGATGTTTAAAACAGTAATGATGTTTAAGACAGTATTGATGTTTAAGACAGTATTGATGTTTAAGACAGTATTGATGTTTAAGACAGTATTGATGTTTAAGACAGTAATGATGTTTAAGACAGTATTGATGTTTAAGACAGTATTGATGTTTAAGACAGTAATGATGTTTAAGACATTAATGATGTTTAAGACAGTAATGATGTTTAAGACAGTATTGATGTTTAAGACAGTATTGATGTTTAAGACAGTATTGATGTTTAAGACAGTATTGATGTTTAAGACAGTAATGATGCTTAAGACAGTAATGATGTTTAAGACAGTATTGATGTTTAAGACAGTCACCTCTCTCCATGTATGTGATAAGGTTCTTGGTCGTCTGGGGTGTGGTTTGTTTGGTTGCCGTCAGGTACTGTTGGATGTAGATATTGGGAGCGAAGTTGATCATGTTCTGTTCCCCACCACCAGTTGGCAGGCGGATTAATGACCCTAAGTTCTGTAAGATGTTATTATCATTAGTTATGTACATCACTATTAGTTATGTACACCACTATTAGTTATGTACACCACTATTGCACCACTATTAGTACCACTATTAGTTATGTACACCACTATTAGTTATGTTAGTTATGTACACCACTATTAGTTATATACACCAGCACTATCAGTAGTGTGCAAAAATCACCTTCATAAATTAATATAGTTCTAAAAACAGGTGATATGTCAATAATTATTTCTGGATGTAATTATATGACAGACAGACAGACGTTGACCTCAAGTATATAAAACAAACAAACAAGTAAATGTCGATTCTCTCTCCTCTGTACCAACTATCACACACCTATACTGACCTCGAGTGTTAGGGCGAGAAGGTCACCAATGACTGTGACCCAACCTCTGGCTGACCCCTTCACCACGCCCTCCGGTACTGTCACCTCCCACAGGTCTGGCTTCGTGCCCAGAGCCTTGTCTTCTGTGGGGAGGTTAAGTGAGGTAATATTTAATGTAAGAGGAATTTGGCAGCTCTTTTAGCGGTGATATCTGAGTAACTTTCATCTCTCTTAAGTGTTCTGACAGGTGTGTGTGTGTGTGTGTGTGTGTGTGTGTGTGTGTGTGTGTGTGTGTGTGTGTGTGTGCAGCAGCTCCAATAATAAACACAGGTTATTCTCACCTTGAGGACAGACATAGGTGGTCCAGGTGTCCTCCCTAGGGAAGCCCTCAGCCTCTACATTGATTGACTTAATCAAATAATCCCTGAGAAGAAGACAAAAGGTAATTAAATGCTCTACAGTAAGCAGTCAACATGCAATACTCTACACCTTCCTTAAACAACATATCAAATGGCACTAACTCATCAGAATCAGTTATACAGGTTAATTAACAAGTCTCTGTACACCTGTGATAATTAATAATATAATTTTTACCTGTTATATACATATAGGGTTTGTATACCTCGTTGTATTTATGGTGAATAGTGAAAAAGGTTACGGTGAATGGTGAAGAGAATAGTTTTTGATCACCCTGTATAGTGAAGTCCTTTACTTGATGGTGATGTAGTGATAAGAATCAATGATAGTAAATCAACAATCAGGTTAGGTTAGGTTTGCTTAGGATAGGTTAGGTTACGTTAGGTTTGGTTAGGTTAAGATAGGTTACGTTAGGTTTGGTTAGGTTAAGATAGGTTACGTTAGGTTTGGTTAGGTTAAGATAGGTTAGGTTTGGTTAGGTTAGGTTAGGTTATAGTCCACACCTGAATGACTCGCCAACGTCGCAGTCTACAGTCTTAATGGTGTTGTCCACATACGCCAAAACACTGATGTTGACGTCACCGATGGCCAGCGGCTTGACCTCTACAGTATGGACCACCTTCTCCTGCGCTGCTACACATGACCTGTGTTGACCCGGCGGTAGTTGTTCCTGTGTCTTGATCACCTCCAGTTGTTTACTCTTCTGTAGTATTACCGTCACCTATGGCATGAGGAGAAAGCAGTGAACCCTCCATTTAACGAACTATATAGAGATGAAAGTCCGTTATATCGAGAGTCCACTATATGTCAAACCTCCAAATAACGGATTTCATGGAGAGATAAGTTCGTTATATGAAGGCTTTACTGTATTACAATGACGAATATAGGATACCAACAGAGCACAAAAGATGACCTAAAATAATATCTATTAATATCATTGTGGGCTGTGATGGACTGGGTAGGTTAGGTTATGTTAGGTTAGGTTGGGTTACGTTAGGTCGGGTTAGGTTGGTTGGGCTAGGTTAGGTTATGGGAAGAATCTTGTCCAGGTACTTAAAAGAAGACAGTGTTACCAGAACCAAAAATGTAAAAAAATTCTGTATAAACTTCTTGATCATTGACTTTTTCTTAAGCTATAGAGTCTTAGATCATTATGGATGTTAGAGGCTTATAGTGAGAGTTGAAAAAATTGCTGTGAAAGCTATTTGGTATTTTAAAGTATTATAATTGTCGATCAAATATGAGATATTATTTCACCTTGAGGAGGAGGACTGGTGTTGTAAGACTCAGTAGAGGTGTATGGCAAAGGTCGATCAAGACTTATTAGTTTTGGCTGGTAGAGTTCAATAAGACTTTTCATGGAGTGATAGTTGGTTGACGTAGTTAAAGTTTTACCGGTAATGAGTGGTTGACGTAGTTGAAGACGGAAACTTTGACGTGGAGGACCTCGCCACGCTTGACGGAGGGCGGGAGTGTCAGGTCGATGAAGAAGGGGATGAAGGTGGTAATGGATGCCCTCTGAGACAGCCCCACGCCCTTCTTGGGATGGACACACACCGCCTTCCCCACCCACTGTGTGATGGTGTCTGGCAATGTCACTTTCTGCCTCAGGAACCCGGACGCTCTGCAAGGAACAGTATTTCCCACAGTCCTTCGGTACAACTGTAAACTAAGGAACACTTACGGAACAAGTAGCAGATCCCAGAGCCATGTCTTACGGAACAGGTAGCAGATCCCAGAGCCATGTTTCAGGCTACTTTAGGAACACTTACGGAACAATAAACAGATCCCAGAGCCATGTTTCAGGCTACTTTAGGAACACTTACGGAACAGGTAGCAGATCCCAGAGCCATGTTTCAGCTACATGGAACAATTTCTACTTTAGGAACACTAACTAGCAGATCCCAGAGCCATGTTTCAGGCTACTTTAGGAACACTTACGGAACAAGTAGCAGATCCCAGAGCCATGTCTTCGGAACAGATAGCAGATCCCAGGCCATGTTTCGAGGAACTACTTTAGGAACACTTACGACAGGTGGCAGATCCCAGAGCCATGTTTCAGCTACTTTAGGAACACTTACGGAACAAGTAGCAGATCCCAGAGCCATGTCTTACGGAACAGGTAGCAGATCCCAGAGCCATGTTTCAGGCTACTTTAGGAACACTTACGGAACAGGTAGCAGATCCCAGAGCCATGTTTCAGGCTACTTTAGGAACACTTACGGAACAATAAACAGATCCCAGAGCCATGTTTCAGGCTACTTTAGGAACACTTACGGAACAGGTAGCAGATCCCAGAGCCATGTTTCAGGGAACTCGGTCCTTGGGGCATCTGTTGGAGTTTCTTCTTCTACTTCGTCAGGCACACCGACTTTAATAAACTGGGACTCCTGTCGGTTAAGCGAAGAGGTAGGAGGTGGTGGTGGTGCCTTGGCGAATTGAACAGTTTGTTGTGGTCCCTTTGAGGTCGAGACGAACATAATTAACGTAAGATAAATACATGAATTGAAGTTTAATAGATGAGCTACTACTATTACCTCTACTACTAGTACTACTACTAATACTATTACTGTTATCTCTACTACTAGTACTACTACTAATACTACTACTATTACCTCTACTACTACTACTTTTTTTTAAACGTGGCCTCCAGCCTCCCCCAGACAGTGTGGTATATAAAACACTAGAACAAAACGCATTCCAAAGCTTAGTTAACCCACTCTAAAGCTTACTTACCCCACTCCAAAGCTTACTTACCCCATTCCAAAGCTTAGTTACCCCTTCCAAAGCTTAGTTACCCCACTCCAAAGCTTACTTACCCCTTCCAAAGCTTAGTTACCCCACTCCAAAGCTTACTTACCCCTTCCAAAGCTTACTTACCCCTCTCCATTTATTGTATAGTGGGCGGTAGGTTGGTGGCTCTGTAAACAACGACAAGAAAGAACCATAAGTCATAGTAATTCATATGATTCTATTAATGTAGCCTTGTGTGTGTGTGTGTGTGTCTGTCTGTCTGTGTGTGTGTGTCTGTGTGTGTGTGTGTGTGTGTGTGTGTGTGTGTGTGACAAAAAAGGTCACATGTAAATTGCTAGTGACGAGTCAAGATTGATAACTTTTACGTAAAGAGGGATCGTGTTTGATTGAATTATTATTATTATTATTATTATTATTATTATTATTATTATTATTATTATTATTATTATTATTATTATTATTATTATTATTATTATTATTATTATTATTATTATTATCATTATTAACTCACTTTCCTCACACGGCCTCGTCTCCAGGGTAATGTCGCTCAGCACGTAGACTCCTGTATCCTGTGGGAAGAAACGAAAGTGAGGGGTGAGGGAAGGGAGGATGTGAGGAGATAGAATGATTAGTGAAGGAAGGAAGGAAGGAAGGAAGGAAGGAATATAAAACAAGAAAAGACTAAACTAAATGAAGTAAAAACATTACATTATTTAGTACACTGGATCGTGGCTCTTCTAATGATAAGAATCTATTGATAACACTAACACCATACAGATAAAATTAGATAAAAACGTTCACTTTATGATAAGAAACTCACGTCAAACATCCGTAGGGCATCGACGTCTTTGGTTTGATAATCCAATGCCTTCGCCTCTGTCAGAAAACACAACCAAACAATAATAAAATAACCATAATACAGGTAAAAAAATAATACCTGTAATTAGCTTTAAGGTGAGATAATTAATACACTTAAGGTAATAGAATTCTTAAATCCCTCCTTCATGTATGTTATCTAGTCGACAGGTCAATATAGACAGGTGTTTGGTTGAGTAATTACAGGTACAGAGTTTAAACTTGTTATTGAGTTTTGATGTGTGTGATTTAGCTGTACTGTATACGTTATTGCGGAATATATTGAGTAAAAATCTGCAAGATGATGATGATAATGATGATGATGATGATGATGATGATGATGATGATGATGATGGTAATGATAAGGATAATGGTGATAGTGATAATAATAATGAGGATAATGAAGATAATGATAACAGTTAGTAATAATAATAATGATGAATATAATGATAATGATAATACCAACAATGATGATGATGACGCACGTAGGGCTTCATTATACCACATGGTAGATAAAAATAATCCCTCACCTCCATCATCGAGTTTGATCTTACAATAGAGGTCGTCAAGTTCCTCGTGGTTAAGTGTATCTGTGATGGTGTATGGCCTAACCACCTCAAACACTTTGTCCACAGTCAGGGTGTTCCTCTGAGGGGCCAACAACTCCACACTCCTGTCTACCACACCTGTTGAGAGAGGTAGAGTAACATGTGTACACCTGTTGAGGGGAGATATCAAGACCGAAGCATACCTGTCCACTACACCTGTCTTGGGAACATAATGCTTCCTGAACACCTGTGAGAATGTTCTGTGCTTCATCTTAAAACGAAAATAATTAAAATATCTTGAATACGAGTTACCGAGGCTACACAGAGAGTAGGGGGGTGAGACGAGGTCCACCATGGCCACCGCTCCTGGCCTGGCCACATCCGCCGTCAAGGTCAGGTTGACGCGGTTGACGAGACACTTCTCCACCTCCAGCTCCCGCGTGTCTGATACTACCTCACCGTCCTCCCGGATACACCATACCAACACCTGCAACACCATCATACACTCTCACTACACCTGCAACACAATCATACACTCTCACTACACCTGCAACACCATCATACACTCTCACTACACCTGCAACACCACCACCACACTCTCACTACACCTGCAACACCACCACCACACTCTCACTACACCTGCAACACCACCATACACTCTCACTACACCTGCAACACCACCATGCACTCTCACACCTGCAACACCATCACACACTCTCACTACACCTGCCATCATACACTCCTGCATACAACACCTGCAACACCATCAAACACTCTCACTACACCTGCAACACCATCATACACTCTCACTACACCTGCAACACCATCATACACTCTCACTACACCTGCAACACCACCATACACTCTCACTACACCTGCAACACCACCATACACTCTCACTACACCTGCAACACCACCATACACTCTCACTACACCTGCAACACCACCATACACTCTCACCACACCACCAACACCACCTACTTACCTTAACGATGGGGGAGGCGGTAGGTGGCAGAAATATAGATAGTTTGAACTCTCCTCTCTGGTAGTGAGGAGGGAGGGGCGGGAGAGGTGCCAGCAGGTGAGGGTCGGTCAGTGGCCTCTCATTAGCCACCTGTTGTGATTTAAAGTACTGGATTTTGCCCCGCGACACAACCTGGAGAGTGACAGTAACAAATTAATAAATGAAGAAATATAGAATAAACTAATAAATGAAGAACTATGGGATAAATACGTAAATGAATGAATAATATACAATAAATACGTAAATGACTGAATAATATACAATAAATACGGTGACTGAATGAATAATATACAATAAATACGTAAATGACTGAATAATATACAATAAATACGGTGACTGAATGAATAATATACAATAAATACGTAAATGACTGAATAATATACAATAAATACGGTGACTGAATGAATAATATACAATAAATACGTAAATGACTGAATAATATACAATAAATACGGTGACTGAATAATTTAGCACTGTGGTGAAATGTTTAACTCTGCCTAACACTAAAATATACGTCTTAATTTATTACTGCAATATCTCTCAAATGTTGTGTCTGATTTTAACTAACAAGGTTTTGGGTCCACTGATATCTTATGTCATTTTCCCTGTAAATTTTTTTTAATAGTATAATATTAATTAGTTGATTAAATCTTCTGTTGTGTGTGTGTGTGTGTGTGTGTGTGTGTATGTATGGTTAACACTAAAACGAAAGACCATTTTTTAGAGAGAGAGAGAGAGAGAGAGAAAGGGGGGAATAGAGAGAGATATAAAAACAAAAGAAAAACAGAAAAAAAACAGAGAGAAAGCAATTATCTTACCTGAATGGTGATATCAGATCTAGTAGTGTTGACACGAGAGTAAGCAACATACAACACGTGTTCTTGGATGGCTTCAGGAGAACACATCAGTTTACCGTCAGGTGCTCGAATAGTCAGGGAGGAATTGGTGGGTGAAAAATACCTCCTGAAGTGTATATCGTCCCTGGGGGCATTCATGTTAGTCCAGCAGGTTAGTCCTTTGAGCTGTTGAAGGTATTGAATAGTAATGAAGTTTCTTATTTACTCTGTGGAAGATGTGTGTTAAAATGTCTTATTGTTAAGGTAAAATGGTGGTGATGTCTGTTAAATTCTCTTATTGTCAAGGTAAAATGGTGGTGATATCTGTTAAATGTCTTACTGTCAGGGTAAAATGGTGGTGATGTGTGTTAAAAGGTCTTATTGTCAAGGTAAAATGGTGGTGATGTCTGTTAAATTCTCTTGTACCTTCAACTGCAATGGAAGATGATTGAACAAGACATTAACCTCAAAGACCTTTTAGAAATTTATAAAGACAATGTTATTACTATAGAAGATTAATAGAGACCCATAGAACAGAAGAGCTTTTGGGTAGAAGACAACGGGAACAACAGGAAGTATAACAGAACCCAAACAACGGAGACAAAGGAGAATATAGAAGGACCCAAACAAATAAAGGGTGGCAACAGAACCCCGACAACGGAGATAACAGTAAAATAAAAACAGAGCCCAAACAACAGATAAAGAATCCTAATCTAACGAAGGACTCACCGCTATGGACGCCTGATCACAGTGTGGGAGAGAGGCGGTGAAGGTTCCATCGTGTGTGACGGTGCGATTATAACACAACTTACCACAACACACCTCCACGGGCTCCCCTACTGCACCTGATCCATCCGGCCTCTCAGCTCGAGCCTGTGACGGGATACAGGTAAATAATAGGTAGACTTGTAAATGAGGGTTAATTACAGGTGTTAGTTGGAGAGTTGAAGTGAAGTGATTTAGTCATTAAGGGAGATATTGAAGTACAGTGATACATGAATAAATTAACAGGTAATGAAGTGTATTTTCTGATTTAATTGCATATACACCTGAAAGTTTAGTTAATTAATGCACCTTAGTGAAGAAAAAACACGGACTTACAGACCTTGAAGGTGAATGGAAGATTTGGCTTCATGTAATTGTCAAGGTAAAATGGTGGTGATGTCTGTTAAATTCTCTTATTGTCAAGGTAAAATGGTGGTGATCTTCTGTCAGGGTAAAATGGTGGTGATGTGTGTTAAAAGGTCTTATTGTCAAGGTAAAATGGTGGTGATGTCTGTTAAATTCTCTTGTACCTTCAACTGCAATGGAAGATGATTGAACAAGACATTAACCTCAAAGACCTTTTAGAAATTTATAAAGACAATGTTATTACTATAGAAGATTAATAGAGACCCATAGAACAGAAGAGCTTTTGGGTAGAAGACAACGGGAACAACAGGAAGTATAACAGAACCCAAACAACGGAGACAAAGGAGAATATAGAAGGACCCAAACAAATAAAGGGTGGCAACAGAACCCCGACAACGGAGATAACAGTAAAATAAAAACAGAGCCCAAACAACAGATAAAGAATCCTAATCTAACGAAGGACTCACCGCTATGGACGCCTGATCACAGTGTGGGAGAGAGGCGGTGAAGGTTCCATCGTGTGTGACGGTGCGATTATAACACAACTTACCACAACACACCTCCACGGGCTCCCCTACTGCACCTGATCCATCCGGCCTCTCAGCTCGAGCCTGTGACGGGATACAGGTAAATAATAGGTAGACTTGTAAATGAGGGTTAATTACAGGTGTTAGTTGGAGAGTTGAAGTGAAGTGATTTAGTCATTAAGGGAGATATTGAAGTACAGTGATACATGAATAAATTAACAGGTAATGAAGTGTATTTTCTGATTTAATTGCATATACACCTGAAAGTTTAGTTAATTAATGCACCTTAGTGAAGAAAAAACACGGACTTACAGACCTTGAAGGTGAATGGAAGATTTGGCTTCATGTAATTATCCCTAGAAAGGATCTTGAAAGTGAAGAGTCGATCATCCACTTCAGTTTTAACCTCACTGTTTATTCTGACACCTGTACCTTCCTCCTCCACGGTAGCGTTGATAGTGAGGGTATGAACATAACACTCCCCCTTGAAGAGATCCTTAGTACTCACTACTATTTCTCGGCAGCCTGAGATCTGTAGGGGACCAATACCTAAAGGGTCATTCATGTAATAAAGGTTGGTGGAGTATATGGTATTACTTCAGTGTGTTGAAGGAGGTGGTGTAAATAGTACCACCTACTTGGGCCGTGTTGAAGGTGTTGCATTTGGAGGAGCTGTTTATTCTTAGGGCTACTGTTCCCTTTACTGGCTGGCCGAATGTGTACCTGAAGGAGGAAATGTTGTTGATAGTGTAGTAGTGATGATGACACACACACACACACACACACACACACACACACACACACA
Organism: Homarus americanus; assembly: GCF_018991925.1. Classification (NCBI taxonomy): domain Eukaryota; kingdom Metazoa; phylum Arthropoda; class Malacostraca; order Decapoda; family Nephropidae; genus Homarus; species Homarus americanus. The sequence goes on from NW_024750561.1 coordinate 141,743, forward strand.
CACACACACACACACACACACACACACACACACACACACACACACACACACACACACACCATCACGAATTTTATACCCAATGGGAAAAAATAATTCCACTCGTGAGGACAGAAGCACAGGTTGTTGGGGGAGACTCACTTAGCACAGACGGTGAGGGTGAAGGAAGGGTTGATCTTCAGGAGGATGGGAGGTGCTATGATGGTCACCTCGAAGCGCGGTAACACATAATCCTTGACCTCTAGATGCTGGTGTTGAGTCACGTTGTTGGGCATCTTAACGTGGATGGTGTAGCGTCCCTGTGGTAATGTTAACTGTTAAATGTCTTGGTGTACCTGTGTGTTAATTTCAACATGATATTAATATTTTTTTCTTTTTTTTTCCTTTCTATTTATTTCATCGGTAATGTTCTCTCTCTCTCTCTTCCTTATCTCCTGCTTCTACTTTAGTCTTTCATATCTTATATTTTCTTCTCTGTCTATTCTCATCTTTATTTCCATACTTCTTGCATTTTTTCAGTTCGTTATTCACCTTTATCTTTCACCCTATTGCTCTTCCCCCTCATCCTCCCCTCACCCCCCCACCTCCCCCTCACCCTCCCTCACTCTACCTCCCCCTCACCCCTACCTCACCCCCTCACCCTCACCCCTACCTCCACCTCACCTCACCTCCTCTCACCCCTCACTCTCACCATCTCAGGTTCATCAACGAGGGTGAAGGACAGATGAATCAGGCCAGCAATGTTGACAACGTTCCTCCACTGGGCAATACGGGTGTTGGTAGGGGTCGTGATCCATATTTCCGGGTACTGTAAAGTCACACACGGAACATTTGTCACCCTGAGTTGAGAATTGACATGGTGATGGTGCTAATAGTGATGATGATGATGATGGAAAGGTTTATGGATATTGAGGTTAATTACAGGTAAATACAATCTAAGGTAGCTATATAGGTGGATATTTTCCTTGAGTGAGTTAGGTTTAAAAGAGAGGTCTTATAGCGCTTACAACACACATACAGACATAAAGACATACAGAGACAAAGACATACACACAGACCAACAGACACACACAGACCAACAGACACACACAGACACACACAGTACATCAGTAACACCTCACCGTCGTGTTGGAGACCTCAAGTGTAGGGCCATCTATCGTCAACACCCGAAACTGAACCATCTGTCCTGGTCTATAATGAAACTTGTCTGTCTGGATGAAAGTCTTGGATTCCCGGCTCACGATGTCAACCTTCATATGGCGGTAGATAGCTTCCCCACACAGCTGGCCAAACACGTGGAATAACACAGATCCCTCGACTTCGCCAGGTATATGCATTACTTTACATAATTCTGTTTTACCTGTACCAGAAGAACCATACCATATTAGTAACCCCCCTTTTAGATGTTGAAGGTTTGTTGCAGAATGTTGAATTACGGATGGAAAGGTTTATTTAGAAGTTATTAAGTAATGATCTATGTGATATAGCAGGTATTGTAGTGTAGTTTAGTCATGAATGTTAATATTGCTTGTGGTTGAGGTTAATGATTACTTGGAATACCTGAAGAGAGAGAGAGAGAGAGAGAGAGAGAGAGAGAGAGAGAGAGAGAGAGAGAGAGAGAGAGAGAGAGAGAGAGAGAGAGAGAGAGAGAGAGAGAGAGAGAGAGAGAGAGAGAGAGAGAGAGAGAGAGAGAGATACTCACCAGCAGGAACGGGGAAGTCCAATTTAGGAATGACCCTCAGTGCCATCTCCCCAGAGTACCTGTGTTTAGGCTTCAGTTCACTGGCCATCACCTGGATACTTCCCTGTGGGGCGTTGGTGTCATAAACCATCACACACAACTGTAGCTCCTCACCTGCCGTCCACTGGCGAGGCGTAGTGATCATATAACACCTGGGAGAGTACCAAGTTATTATGTACTCATGGTAAAACACATATAGAAACACCCATATATCTTATAGATATAATTTAAGATGAGTTTTAACTTGTATGAGAATCTAAATACACTTACAAACTCCCCCCATAGAAGCCCCTTAACACACATGTACCCCTCCCCCATAGAAGTCCCTTAACACGCTACGCCCCCCTTCTCGAGGATATGTTGGCCCCCCCAGGTAAACAAATTAAGGTATAAACATGAATTAATTTTGTCTACTCTCTCATGTCTTCACTCAGTCTTAATATAGGATGGTTGGAGACAGGACCATATATACACACAGTCTTTCTTTCTTCATTATATTTCATCTTCTTCTCTTTATCTCTCTCTCTCTCTCTCTTTCTTTGGTCTTCCTCCCCTCTCTCTCTCTCTCTCCATCTAAAGTAACTTAATAAAATTTAACCTAACCTAACCTAACCTAACCTAACCAGGAAGAATTAAGGTGTTAAATCTTAAGACAACATAATAAACGGGGGGCGCTAATCTTCAGGTGATCCACATAAATAAAAACAAACTCCCTAAAAAAATCCCCACTAACCCAAAAACCAGAATAAATTGACTTTTTAAACTTATAATCAATTTTCAGTCGTATATATATAGAGGTGAATATAAACTGCCAATAAATTATCCAAACATTCAGACAGTCAGAAAAAATTATAAGAGAAACATTTATTCTAGCGTCATGAAGTTACGTACATGGCGAAACATTTTGTCATGGGTTAATAGTTTCAAGTTGTGGGTAGGTGTAGGTGTTGACAGTATTGTACGTGCTGCTACACATAACAAGGGAGTGTTTAAAAAGAAGTGTTGTGTATAGTATATTGCTGTGTTTGTAAAATAGACTCTCTCTCTCTCTCCATGACTCAATCCATGGTTACGACACACCAAGGTTTCTACCACCAGCTTGATATAACTCTACATTTTCTTCTGCGTAACACCTTCACCTACCAAGCCCGGAGAAAACATTTACACAAATTTATTCCTCAACATTATCAAGAAAATAATCACGTAGCGCTATTTCTCATTACCTTTGAGGAATAATACATATATATGGATATTTCTCACCATCTAATCAGAGTTAATTAAGAGATATTTACACACATTATTTACACAACTTCAAGATATTATTCACAAGACAATATTTCTCATCAGATATATTAAGGAATGTAAATCTGTCTCTATTTACACATGGATGGATGTAAATGAGTTATTGAAGATATTGAAGGTATTTACACTCGTTATATTCATTTAGCTTAGGTTAGATGGAGGAATTAGTGATTGAAGGAAGAAACAGCATAAAATAAACATTATTTTTATAGGAAACTTAAACCAGAAACAATAAAAATATAATTGCAGGTTTTAGAATCTTTATAAACCAATATCTGATCATTTACGAGATATTGATAAAAAATATATAGGTGGCAATAGATCACATATATATCATAGGTATAATATAACTCTTGAGACATCACTACCCCGATTTAAATTCACGATATGTAATTAAGACTCTGAGGTAGAAGAGTTAATGATAATAAAATATTCACTAATTAATTTATGCCATTCAAAATATCTTGTTAGATTATGATATGAGAGAGAGAGAGAGAGAGAGAGACACTTATCAATACCCTTAAGTCATTAATCTTGAGTACAATGAGGTGAAAGAACCATTTTTCCCGTTAACTGACCCTTATCACTAAACTTCCTGGAAACAAGACAAAAAACACCGTTGACCTTTGACCTGACCCTCACCACACACACACTGGTCTGGTCACTTATAATCTATGAGGTTCTCAATCAAAGTTTCTTACTTATTTACTCTAAGATCCTCAGCCACACCTCTTGTTTACTCTAAGATCCTCAGCCACACCTCTTGTTTACTCTAAGATCCTCAGCCACACCTCTAGTTTACTCTAAGATCCTCAGCCACACCTCTAGTTTACTCTAAGATCCTCAGCCACACCTCTAGTTTACTCTAAGATCCTCAGCCACACCTCTAGTTTACTCTAAGACCTCAACACCTCTAGTTTACTTAAGATCCTCAGCCACACCTCTAGTTTACTCGAAGATCCTCAGCCACACCTCTAGTTTACTCTAAGATCCTCACACCTCTGTTTACTCAAGTTCCTCAGCCACACCTCTTGTTTACTCTAAGACCCTCAGAAGCCACACCCCTTTTGGGGCTTAATACTTCTAAGACCCTCAGCCACACCTCTAGTTTACTCTAAGATCCTCAGCCACACCTCTTGTTTACTCTAAGATCCTCAGCCACACCTCTAGTTTACTCTAAGATCCTCAGCCACACCTCTAGTTTACTCTAAGATCCTCAGCCACACCTCTAGTTTACTCTAAGACCCTCAGCCACACCTCTAGTTTACTCTAAGATCCTCAGCCACACCTCTTGTTTACTCTAAGATCCTCAGCCACACCTCTAGTTTACTCTAAGACCCTCAGCCACACCATCTTGTATTCCCTCATGAGTGACGACAAAGACTCACTCTCTGATGTGCCGTCAACAGAGGTCCACTAACAGTCCCCTCCAAAACAAAACCATGTTGTTGATATACCATTGTCTCGGGAACACTCTAAATTATGTCGTGTTTCCTCAGTCGTTTACACTTGCGTTGTTACACACTCAGATGACGACAAAAAATGACGAAAATATGACGAAAAATGAAGACGAATACGAAGTCTTGGTAGGAAATAATTGGATATTTATTTTGGTGTATGAGGTCTATTTTGCTCTCTCTCTTCAATAGTTAGTATTAATCTATTGCCATTAAGAGTCTACCTAATATGTTGCGTAAATGTTGTTGAGTCTTTACCATTTCTCGTCTAGTCAGAAACGTCTTTATTTAGTCTGAAAGTCATAATTGTTAGAAGTTTTTTAAGTCTTTCTTGTCCACTGTTGGTGCCTTCCCCCTACACTACGACCTAACCTAACCTAACCTAACCTAACCTAACCTAACCTAACCTAATAACCTAACCTGTCTGCTCTGATATCAGTTCTTTATCCTTACAATATTATGTATATATGAGAATGTCAGTATATGTAAATTTTTATGTATGTATATGTCGGTAAATAAAATTATATATACATAATATACATAATCATAGGCTAAATTAATTATAAAAAATATTATATTTCAGTTAGTGAGGCTTTAATATCTCGTAAAGCAATAAGAATTCACAAGATGCCAGAATGAAATTGTGTATTAAATCCTTCGCCAGGTATAGTTCCCAGACTAAGATCATAGCATCAGATGACCTACCCGTGGGAGGCGGTGAAGGTGGCAGCAAGGGCACACGTCACCAGCAGGAGGGTGAAGGGCGCCATGGTGTTTGGTGAGCACCGTAGTGTGAGGCAGGGAGGTGTTGCTCTGGTCACTGCCATTCACTTTCTGCCTCCTTACCCCTCTCAACCCTGCTTATTGTACCCCAGTGTGTAGGTGTTATATCTTGGTGCACACACACACACACACACACACACACACACACACACACACACACACACACACACACACACACACACACACACACACACACACACACATGCACTTTTAACTTGACAAAATATTTTCCTTGAGAGTGAAGCTGGTATAAATCTCAGTTATAACTTAGGAGGTTCCTGAGTCAGCACTTCTGGGTATGGCTGATAGCTGCCCTGACAACAAGACAGCAGCGGGGGGATACCATGGGGGGGTTAAAATTTGCCTCCAGACAGCGAGACACAGACTGACGAAGGTTGGAATTATTTCAGGAATCTTGTTAAACTATATTACTGTTGTTGTTAAGAAAACTGGTAACTTTAGATAGATAGATAGAAAGATAGATAGATAGATAGATAGATAGATAGATAGACAGATATAGATAGATATATAGATAGTTACGTGAAATAAATTATTCTACACAATTGTTTACAGAATTACAAGAGACATGTATAAGAGTTTCCCAACACCTGCAGTCACCTGTTACCTCCACTAACTCACCGTCACGGGTCAACAATACAGGTGTGGTGCTTATTAACTCCTATTGTTTTCCTCTGTCACAAACATCACCTTTCTACATTGTATCTGTCTGTCTGTCTCTGTCTTCTCTGTCACTGTCTGTCTTTCTCTCTCTCTTTCTGTGTGTGTGTGTGTGTGTGTGTGTGTGTGTGTGTGTGTGTGTGTGTGTGTGTGTGTGTGTGTGTGTGTGTGTGTGTGTGGCATATATTACCCCTCTATAAAGTCTATAGTAATATATCCTTCTATAATACTCAAATACATCAACAGAATTCTATACATAACTTGTATACTCTCACACCAATTCTTTCTATATATAAATAAACTAATTAATTCTAAACCTAACCTAACCTAAAGTGTATTCTCTCCCACCAATAAAGTCTATATATAAATAAATTAATTAACTCTTAACAATACTGTGTCAGGTCAAAATTAAAATAGATAATAAAATATTTCGGCTGTGTGGTTTTTTTCCTCTGATATAAATCTATGAAATATTTTTATCGAATTTATAAGTTTATTTTAGTCTCAGTTATTTCTCTGTATTTTTTGTGCATATTAAAAAAAAATATTAAATTATCTTTGGCAGAAATCTAAAAAAATATTTCTGTATATATTATGAATAGGAAAATTAATTAGTTTTTCAATCGATCGTGTGTGTGTGTGTGTGTTTGTGTGTGTGTGTGTGTGTGTGTGTGTGTGTTTGTGTGTGTGTGTGTGTGTGTGTTTGTGTGTGTGTGTGTGTGTGTGTGTGTGTGTGTGTATTACCTCTTATATTATCGTTTATTCACCTATTTTCCTGATTGCCTTATTCCTTTACAGGGTTATCATTTATTAACACCAATACAGTAATTACAAAACCTGAAAGAGTGGACAGTTAATTGAACATTATATCCATGACTGTACCCATTTGTCATCTGCTGTAGTGAGAGGAGTGAAGGAACAGTAAAGAGGAGGAAGGAAGGAAGGGAGGAGGAGGAGGAAGGGAGGAAGGAAGAAGGAAGAAGGTAAGGAAGATGTCAGAAAGGTGGTACGAGGAATGCAGGAGAGAATTGGTAGGAAGGTGGAAGGAAAAAAGAAGGAAGAAGGGAGGAGGAAAGAAGACGAAAGTAGTAAGAAGGAAGGAAGAAGGAAGGAAGGAAGGAAGGAAGGAAGGTGGTCTGACAACTCTGACCCGTGTAGGACAAATATTCAGTTCTAGGTGAATGAATCATGATCCACATTTTGCAAATATTTCACTGAGACTCAATTTCTTCCTCCAAAACCAGATTCCTACGCTGTGACCACACACACACACACACACACACACACACACACACACACAGGCTGTCCTTCGTCTCATTGCCCGCGGCCTGGAGACTAACGAGACTAATTTATCACTGAAATCAATATCACTGGACATCAAAGTGGATCTCCTACCCTCGTAATTACTCCATTATCTCCCAGGTGAGTGTTATATAATGTCTCAATACCTCCAATTTATTACGTACAGGTATACATAAATTTATAAGAGTTTACCTATCCGTTCTGTGTGTATTTTGATTTGAGTTCGCCGTCAGATTATATTTGCATTCTTGTGGAGTTTCTTCATCATTACGGGAATTACGTGTTATTTTGAGGAGTTATGGTTACAGTACAGGTGTTCAGTGTCAGGTGTTTCAGTATTTGTGTGGACAGGAGTCGTGGTGGTGCTGCTGGGACTATTGAAAGAGTACAGATACACTTTCAACACCAAAACGGACGCACAAACACACTTTCAACACCAAAACGGACACACAGACAAACGAACGGAAAACAAACATTTCTACCCCAACAAATGGTGGCGGGGCAAAGAGAGTAGGAAAGTCATTGTCATAATCCATAAATAATTGACATGTGGGAAAAAAATAGTGATTTTATTGTGATTTTTTTTTTATTGTGTAGACGTTGGTACTTATTGATATTGTCTTAAGGTTAGGTTTGGTTAGATTAGATTAGGTTAGGTTTAATTAGGTTAGGTTAGGTTAGGTTAGGTTAGGTCAGGTAATGTAAATAATGTTTTCTTGGTATTTTCAGGAAGAATAATCTCTTTCTCTCAAAATTATCGGAATATATCGATTTATTTATTTTATTGGACGTCAAATAGGTATTTTCTCTCGCCGCTCATAATCGAGAATTAAATAAAAGAAAAAGAAAGAAATTAAATAAAAAGTCAAAACCGAAATATAAAAACAAATTAAGACTTTCAAATTCCTCCCTCCACAAAAAACAAAAACACTAAATAAAAATCTTAAATTTACCCTTAAAAGAAGAGTTTTAGAAATATTAAAAAGAAAATCACAAAATGGAATAAAAAAATATATAGAAATAGGAACTGAATGCGAGTTATTGAAATATGGCGGCTAACGCGGCAGCTCTCGGTGGAAACCCATTAAAACGCTCTGCATCCGGGAATTGATAGACGATTCCCTGCTGACTGTCTTTGTATGGTTGACTGTGTGGGGGCCGGCTCACTGTATGGTCGGCGGTGTGGGGGCCGGCTCACTGTATGGTCGGCTGTGTGGGGGCCGGCTCACTGTATGGTCGGCTGTGTGGGGCCGGCTCACTGTATGTGGGGGCCGGCTCACTGTATGGTCGGCTGTGTGGGGTCCGGCTCACTGTGGTCGGCTGTGTGGGTATGGCGGCCGGCTCACTGTATGGTTGGCTGGGCGGCTGTGTGCTCACTGGGTCGGCGGCTCACTGTATGGGCGGCTGTGGGGCCTGGCTCACTGTATGGTTGGCTGTGTGGGGCCCGGCTCACTGTATGGTTGGCGGTGTGGGGCCGGCTCACTGTATCCGGCTCACTGTATGGTTGGCTGTGTGGGGTCCGGCTCACTGTATGGTCGGCTGTGTGGGGTCCAGCTCACATGGTCGGCTGTGTGGGGTCCGGCTCACTGTATGGTCGGCACCCATGGTAGCTGTGTCCGCTCACTGTATGGTCGGCTGTGGGGGCCGCCTCACTGTATGGTTGGCTGTGTGGGGCCGGCTCACTGTATGGTCGGCTGTGTGGGGCCCGGCTCACTGTATGGTCGGCTGTGGGGCCGGCTCACTGTATGGTCGGCTGTGTGGGGCCGGCCACTGTATGGTCGGCTGTGTGGGGGCCGGCTCACTGTATGGTCGGCTGTGTGGGGCCGGCTCACTGTAGCTCACTGTATGGTTGGCTGTATGGGGCCGGCTCACTGTATGGTCGGCTGTGGGGCCAGCTCACTGTATGGTCGGCTGTGTGGGGCCCAGCTCACTGTATGGTTGGCTGTGTGGGGTCCGGCTCACTGTATGGTCGGCTGTGGGGGCCCGGCTCACTGTATGGTTGGCGGTGTGGGGTCCGGCTCACTGTATGGTCGGCTGTGTGGGGTCCGGCTCACTGTATGGTTGGCTGTGTGGGGTCCGGCTCACTGTATGGTTGGCTGTGTGGCCCGGCTCACTGTCTTTGTATGGTTGGCTCACTGTGGCCAGCTCCTGGCTCACTGTATGGTTGGCTGTGTGGGGTCCGGCTCACTGTGGTTGGCTGTGTGGCCCGGCTCACTGTCTTTGTATGGTTGGCTCACTGTGGCCCGGCTCACTGGGGCCCGGCTCACTGTATGGTTGGCTGTGTGGGGTCCGGCTCACTGTATGGTTGGCTGGGGCCCAGCTCACTGTCTTTGTATGGTTGGCTCATCTGGCTCACTGTATGGTTGGCTCACTGTATGGTTGGCTCACTTGCGCTCACTGTGGCCCGGCTGACTGTGGCCCGGCTGACTGTGGCCCGGCTGATGTGGCCCGGCTGACTGTGGCCCGGCTGTGGCCCGGCTGACTGTGGCCCGGCCAGCTGACTGTGGCCCGGCTGACTGTGGCCTCACTGTGGCCCGGCTCACTGTGGCCCGGCTCACTGTGGCCGGCTCATCAGGCGGTTGGCTCACTGTGGCCCGGCTCACTGTGGCCCGGCTCACTGTGGCCTGGCCTGGCTGACTGTGGCCCAGCTGACTGTGGCCTGGCTGTGGCCCGGCTCACTGTATGGTTGGCTCACTGTGGCCCGGCTGACTGTGGCCCGGCTCACTGTGGCCCGGCTCACTGTGGCCCGGCTCACTGTGGCTCTCTACAACAGCTTCCTCCTATTAAAAGTCTATCCCTTTTTTATTAAGAGTTGTTCATCATTTATAGTCAGTTATTTTTTGCTTTTATTTTTGTTCTTTTTGGTGTTATTGTTAGTGTTATTGTTGGTGTTATTGTTATTGTTGTTGTTATTGTTGATTTTATTAATTGTTATTTTAATGTTATTATTGTTGTTGTTATTATTGGTGTTGTTATTGTTGATGTTATTGTTGTTATTATTGTTGTTGTTATTGGTGTTGTTATTGTTGATGTTATTGTTGTTATTACTGTTGTTGTTATTGTTGCTACTTGACTTATTGCAGTCATCTGAACTTTGCTACACATAAATACATACAAACAGATAGACATTACATAAATACATACATACATACATACATACATACATACATACATACATACATACATACATACATACATACATACATACAAATACACATACATACACCTGTGCCAAGGCTGAAGGATGTGGAGAATATGCTTGGTGTTTCAGTTCCTATCAGAGTTATTCCAAATGTTATATAATATTTCGTTAATTCCTCGCACAATATTCAGTGAGTCGGTGTTAGATTACCATAAGGTGTATGCATAATGAGTCTGTGCTTACGGTGTGTTGTTACAATATCAATACATAATTTCAGGGCATAAATAAATTTCAATAGAGCGAATGTAATTGATAATGGCTTCGAGTTTAATCTTTCAGGTCTAATATTAATGTAA